>NC_058406.1:61810395-61838188 GCF_002201575.2 Neomonachus schauinslandi
TTCAGTCTGGATGTATCTTTAGGTTCAAAATGAGTCTCTTGTAGACAACATATGGATGAGTCCTATCTTTTTATCCAATCTGCAACCCTGTGCCATTTTATGGGAGCATTTATGCCATTCATGTTGAGAGTGATTATTGAAAGATATGAATTTATTGTCATCATGTTGTCTGTGAAGACCTTGTTATTATAGTTGTCTCTGTAAATTTCTGTTCTATATCACTCTTGGGGTCTTTCTCCTTTTAGAGAACCCCCTTTAATATTTCTTGCATGGCCAGCTTAGTGGTCACATATTCTTTCAGTTTCTGCCGGTCTTGGAAGCTCTGCATCTCTCCATCCATTCTAAATGACAGCCTTCTTGGATAAAGTATTCTTGGCTGCATGTTCTTCTCATTTAGTACCCTGAATATGTCTTGCCAGGCCTTTCTGGCTTGCCAGGTCTCTGTGGATAGGTCTGACGTTATTCTGATGTTCCTCCCTCTGTACCTAAGGAATCTCTTCCTCCTAACTGCCCTTAAGATGGTTTCCTTGGTTCTCAGATATGCGAGTTTTACTATTACATGCCGGGGTGTTGGCCTATTTTCCTTGATCTTGGGAGGGGTCCTCTGTGCCTCTAGGACACGAATGCTTGTTTCATTCCCCAGATTAGGGAAGTTCTCAGCTATGATTTGCTCAAATATATCTTCTAGTCCTCTCTCTCTCTCTCCACCCCCTTGGGGATCCCAATAATTCTGACATTGGAACGCTTCATGGTGTCACTTATTTCTCTGATTCTGTTTTCATGGATTCCGAGTTGTTTTTTCCTGGCCTCCTCTTTTCCCTTTTTACCTATTAAATTGTCTTCCAGGTCACTAATTCATTCTTATGCCTCACTTACCCTAGCTGTTAGCTTATCTAGATTAGATTGGATCTCATTGATAGCATTTCTAAGTTCTGCCAATTCAGTTTCCATTTCTGCCCTTAGAGACTCTTATGTTGTCATTAATTGATTTCTCCATTCTAGCTATTGTCTGCAGAATTGCTAGCCTGAATTCCCTCTCTGACATCTTGGTTATATCTGAATCCATTTGTAAATCTGCAGCATAAATCATAATCTCTGAGTCTTTCAAATATGGGGGTTCCTCCTCCTAGTCATTCTGTTGATGGGTGGTTGAGGGAATGTATAGAGTCCAAATTTTTTACCACAACCCAAGCAAGATGCCTGTTTTCTAGGGACCTTAGGGTTGCTGACCTCTTGTTTTCCCAGCCTGTCTTCTGGGGGAGGGGCCTGCCACACTGTTACTCAGGCAACCCTGTTTGGACAAAGTTGCCCTGCCCCCTGTGGGGGGGGATGGGCTCAGTGAAAACCGATTTTTGGGGGGCTTTTGTTCTCTGGCGGCTTTCCCTGGCAGCTTTCCACGTCTCTTCTGAGAGTCAGAGCAGAAGAGATGGTTTCTAACCCTCTGCCTCAGAGCAGAGATCGCAGTCTGTTTTTCAGTGAGCTCTCCAGGCCACACTATCTCCATTTCTGTTTGTGCTGCTATAAACTGCAGCGTCCTGGGTTGTGCGCCCCCCCACAGCACTCCCAGTCCTCACGTCCAGGTTGGGGCACAGGGGCACGTCTCTGTCCTTTGTACTTCTAAAACCACCAGCCGCCACCTCCAGTTCGCACGCGGGACCCCGCCGCTCCGAGTTTCCATCCAGGAGGCTCCCCTAAAGTCCTTTCCCTGTCACTACTGGTCTGCAAGTCTATGCTCCGTCCCCAGCGTGGGAGGCTATTGCTCACGGGTGGTTTAGGAGCCCCACGGCCAGGTTCCCTCCCGCTGCCGTTTTTCCTCCGATATCTGCCTGCGGAATCATGGCTCCCTGCTTCATACCTTGAAAGCAACTGCCTGTGATATTCTGTTTGTAGAGATCCAGATCTTCTTACATCTCTGGCTGATTTTGTGGTTGTTCAGAGTGGTCTGGTAGATATCCAGCTCAATTCCGGGGACTGGTTGGAATAGGTTCCCCTACTCCTCTGCCGTCTTTTCCTCTTCCAAAACAAATTGAATTTTTACTTTTATTCATGAATTGAGACAACCCTCCAGAAACACTTAGACTCATAATTCTGGCTCCCTCAAACTTTGGGTTGCACAGAGCTGTAGTTTGTCAAACTTACCTCCACTTCATGGCATCCACTCAAATTTTTCTCAATATTTAACTTACATTTTTGAGGTAGGCTATTTTAAGTCATAGATCCCTGGCCAACTTAATATGCTACCACTTGGGATTGTGTCTACCATTTAGGCTAATCAGCTGTGGCTAGGGGAGGCAGACACCACAAAGTATCTAGTATTACAATTAACACTTAAAAATTATAGATGGTTTATATCAAGCATATTAGAACTATGATTACTTACAGAAGAATAATATGAAATATATGAATATATGAAATTATAGCCCTTTAAAAACTAAAGCCTAAGGTTAAATCCCTCTAATTTATTAATTTGCTAATTAATTTACTTAAATTTCATCATGATACATGTTCTAGGATTATGAGGATCTGAGGGCTGCAAACAGATCCTTATGTGTCATTCTTTTGTTGAGCTAAGCAAAACTCTTTCAGATTGAACATATCTAATAGAAGGTATCATCAAACTACATTCAAAGATAGACTTCAATTTTCTATGTGGAAATCACATGGTCTCTGACTTGTAAGAATATAAGTAAGGTTCTTAACTACCCCCTCCACCCTTCTGCAATGGAATATTATCTCTGCTGCCTCTGTGTCTTTTTGTGTCTCTTTTTCTCTGTCTCTTAGAGATTCTGTTTCCAGTTCTCTTGGATAAATATCCAGAAGTGGGAGTGACAGATCACATGATAGTTCTATTTTTAATTTTTTGAGGAACTTCCATACTGTTTTCCATAACAGCTCTACCATTTTACATTCCCAGCATAGCTCACGAGTTCTAATTTCTCCACATCATTGCCATCATTTGTTGTTTTCTGTTGTTTCAGTGATGGCCATCTTAACAGGTGTGAGATGATATCTCTTTGTGGCTCTGTCTTGCATTTCTCTGATGATTAGGGATGTTGACCATCTTTTTATATACCAATTGGCCATTTGTATGCCTTCTTTAGAGAAGTGTCTATTCAAGTCCTTTGCTCCATTATTAAATTGGGTTTTTCTTTTGTTTTGTTTTGTTATTGTTGTTTGAGTACCTTACATATTTTGGATATTAACTCCTTACCAAAGATGTGGTTTGTTTGCAGATATTTTCTCCATTCTGTAGGGTGCCTTTTTACTTTGTTGATTTTTTCCTTTGCTGCACAAAAGTTGTCAAATATGATGTAGTCTTCCTTGTCTATTTTTTTCTTTTGTTGGCTATGCTTGTCATGTCAAATCCAAGAAATCATTGTCAAGACCAATGTCTTTTTTTTTTTTTAAGATTTTATTTATTTATTTGACAGAGAGAGGCACAGCAAGAGAGGGAACACAAGCAGGGGGAGTGGGAGAGGGACAAGCAGACTTCCCACGGAGCAGGGAACCCAATGCGGGGCTCGATCCCAGGACCCTGGGATCATGACCTGAGCCGAAGGCAGACACTTAATGACTGAGCCACCCAGGCGCCCCAAGACCAATGTCTTAAAGCTTTTTCCCTATACTTTTTATGGGAGTTTTATAGTTTTAGGTATTAAATTTAAGTCTTTGATCTATTTTGAGTTGATTTTTGTGTATGGTGTAAAATAAGGGTCCCATTTCTTTTTTGCATATGGATTTCCTGTTTTCCCAACACCATTTGTTGAAGACACTGTTCTTTCCCCATTGTGTATTCATGACACCCTCATTGAAGACTATTAGACCATATATGCATGGATTTATTTCTGGGCTCTCTGTTCCTTTGGTCTTTATGTCTGTCTTTATGCCAGTACCATACTGTTTTGATTACTGTAGTGTTGTAATATATTTTGAAGTCAGGAAGTGTGAGGCTTCCAGCTTTGTTCTTCTTCCTCAAGATTGTTTTGGCTATTTAGGGTCCTTTGTGGTTCCATATGAACTTTAGGATTTTTTTTTTCTATTTCTGTAAAAATCAGCATTGGCATTTTGATAGGATTGCATTGAATGTGTTTTCTTAATTTCCTTTTCAGATTGTTCATTGTTAATATGTAGAAACACAGCTGATTTTGTATTTCGTATATCCTGTAACTTTACTGAATTTATTATTGCTAACATTTTTTTTTTTTTAGAATCTTTAGGGTTTTTTACATATAAAATCATGTTATCTGCAAGCAGAGATAATCTTACTTCTTCATTTCCCATTTTGATGCTTTTTATTTCTTTTCTTTACTAATTGTCTTAGTTAGGACTATAGTACTATGTTGAATGGTAGTGGTGAGGGGAGGTATTCTTGCCCTATTACTGCTCTTAGAGGAAAAGCTTTCTGTTTTTTACCCTAAGTATGATGCTAACAAATAGGCTTGTCATATGTGGCCTTTATTATGTTGTGGTAGTTTCTCTCTATTCCTAATTTGTTGAGTGTTTTTTTGTGTTTTTTAAATTTTTTATTATGAAAGGGTGTTAAATTTTATCAAATATTTTTTTTTCATCTATTGAGATAACTGTGTGGTCCCCCTCACTTTGTTATGTTAATATGGTGAGTCACATTGATTGATTCTGGTATGTTGAACCATCCTTGCATCCCAGAGATAAATCCCACTGGGTCATGTTGTATAATTCTTCTAATGTGCTGTTGGGTTTAGTTTGTTGGTATTTTGTTGAGTACTTTGCATCTATTTTCATAAGGGATATTAGCCTGTAGTTCTTTGGTATCAGGGTAATGCTGGCTTCATAAAATGAGACTGGAAGTGTGCCCTCTGAGACAGACCAGACAGAAATCAGTACCTGGGGCAGCCCCCCAAAAAGCCAAAATGTTGGGTATATTCTCCAACTTTTTCCCTCAGGGGGGCAGAGCTCTGGAAAGTGGGTGCCATGTCTTTTTCTATTGATTCAGTGCAGCTGGTTTCATGCTTGCATGTGGTGTAGGAACTTTTTAACTGGTTTCTGGATTTCTCACAAAGGGAAATTGGTCTGTGTATTGTTAAGTCAGTGTCTCAATGGGGGAAGAATAATCTAGTGCTTCCTATTCTACCATCTTGCTGAGAGCACCTTTTACTTCTTTGTCTTATATCAAGCACTTACCATAATAAATCAGCATTTTAAAGAATTCAAGTATGAGATTATTAGGATCTAGCACATAACCAATGGTCACTTGAGAGCTGATATTTAAAAGAGAAAATTCTAAGGGACAAATTCATGATATATTTCTTTAGGTTATTCTAACATTATGTCTACATTCTTAAATTAGCAGGAATTAAAGTTTCCAGATCTTTTGTTAAGCTATTGTCATGTGGCTCCTGTTGATAATGGACACTAAATAGTATAACAAGCAGTTTTTTAAAAATTGAGATATAATTCATATGCCATAATATTCACTCTTTTAAAGTATAATGGACATGTTTTTGGCTAGAATTTTATGAAAATCCCCAAACTCATATACATATACATTTAAAATTAAATATATATATTTTATTACTAAAATATATATGTATTTCTCATTTCACTGAGATAAGCTAACCTATCCAAAACACAAGCATGAAGTGAAAAAAAGTTTTTTCAGTATCAAAGAAAAAAAAGACCCCCCCTTATAAATCCAATGCACTTTAAAATAGTTAAAGGCCAGATAACTTACTATACATAACATTAAGGCTAGTGACTTAAAAATCTTGGTTATTTGCTGTTCTCAGGTAACTTTCATGATTGACATATTTCCCGAAATTGGAAATTATATTAAGGGGGTAGTAAGTAGAGCCAGACAAGTATCACTTGAAGGTTCTGCTTATATAGGTAGAGCTGATGTAAACAAGACTCCAATTATTAGAGAGGTTGGGGTTGTTTATTGTGGAGGAAAACACAATTATATTATGCCTTGAGGCTATTTTATATTGTATAATAATTGATACTGATATTTATGAATATAATTATTTCTTTATAGGCTCTTTTTGGCTAGTAGGTATATAATATATATATATATAAAATTATTTATTTTATACATTTATAACTCTTGTTGATTATAAAATTAGTCTCAGGGCGCCTGGGTGGCTCAGTCGTTAAGCATCTGCCTTCGGCTCAGGTCATGATCCCAGGGTCCTGGGATCGAGCCCCGCATTGGGCTCCCTGCTCGGCGGGAAGTCTGCTTCTCCCTCTCCCACTCCCCCTGCTTGTGTTCCCTCTCTCACTGTGCCTCTCTCTGTCAAATAAATAAATAAAATCTTTAAAAAAATAAAATAAAATAAATTTGTCTCTATCATAGTATGAAGGAAAATCACTTACAGTACCACCACCCAGAGATAACTAAATGGCTTGAATATAATCAGATATATATCTTTTTGAAAAATGGTATTATACTATATGTATGTAGTGTAAGTGCCTGACGAGTTTTTTTGATTGTAATATAAGTGCCTGGCATCTAGCTTTTGATTGCTGAGGCATCCTTTTCAAAAGACCTCCATCTTGGGTGCACCTGAGTGGCTCAGTTGGTTGAGTGTCTGACTCTTCATTTTGGCTGAGGTTATGATCTCATAGGTCCTGGGATGGAGCCCTGCCTCAAGCTCCGTGCTCAACGGGGAGTCTGCTTGAAGATTCTTTCCCCTGCCCTTCCCCACTCACACTCTGTCTCTCAAACAAATAAATAAATCTTAAAAAAAGACCTCCATCTTTTTTTTAAATTTTATTTTATTATGTTATGTTAATCACCATACATGACATCATTAGTCTTTTTTTTTTTTAAGATTTTATTTATTTGACAGAGACATAGAGAGAGAGGGAACACAAGCAGGGGGAGTGGGAGAGGGAGAGAAGCAGGCTTCCTGCCAAGCAGTGAACCCAACGTGGGGCTTGATCCCAGGACCCCGGGATCATGACCTGAGCCCAAGGCAGATGCTTAACAACTGAGCTACCCAGGTGCCCCACATTATTAGTTTTTGATGTAGTGTTCCATGATTCATTGTTTGCATATAATACCCAGTGCTCCATTCAATAGGTACCCTCCTTAATACCCATCACCTGGCTAACCCATCCCCCCACTCCCCTCCCCTCTAGAACCGTCAGTTTGTTTCTCAGAGTTCATAGTCTCTCACGGTTCTTCTCCCCCTCCGATTTCCCCCCTTCATTTTTCCCTTCCTGCTTTTTTTTTTTTTTAACATATAATGTATTATTTGTTTCAGAGGTACAGGTCTGTGATTCATCAGTCTTACACAATTCACGGTGCTCACCATAGCACATACCCTCCCCAATGTCTATCACCCAGGCACCCCATCCCTCCCACCCCCCACCACTCCAGCAACCCTCAGTTTGTTTCCTGAGATTAAGAATTCCTCATATCAGTGAGATTATATGATACTTGTCTTTCTCTGATTGACTTATTTCGCTGAGCATAATACCCTCTAGTTCCATCCACATCATTGCAAATGCCAAGATTTTGGTTTTTTTGATGGCTGCATAATATTCCATTGTATATATATATACCATATCTTCTTTATCCATTCATCTGTTGATGGACATCTTGGCTCTATCCATAGTTTGGCTATTATGGACATTGCTGCTATAAACATTGGGGTGCACGTACCCCTTTGATCACTACATTTGTTTCTTTGGGGTAAATACCCAGTAGTGCAATTGCTGGGTTGTAGGGTAGCCCTATTTTCAACTTTTTGAGGAAGCTCCATACTGTTTTCCAGAGTGGCTGTACCAGCTTGCATTCCCACCAACAGTGTAGGAGGGTTCCCCTTTCTCCACATCCTCACCAACATCTGTCGTTTCCTGACTTGTTCATTTTACCCATTCTGACTGGTGGTATCTCATTGAGATTTTGATTTGGATTTCCCTGATGCTGAGTGATGTTGAGTACTTTTTCATGTGTCTGTTGGCCATTTGGATGTCTTCTTTGGAAAAATATCTTTTCATGTCTTCTGCCCATTTCTTGATTGGATTCTTTGTTCTTTGGGTGTTGAGTTTGACAAGATCTTCATAGATTTTGGATACTAGCCCTTTATCTGATATGTCATTTGCAAATATCTTCTTCCATTCTGTCGGTTGTCTTTTGGTTTTGTTGACTGTTTCCTTTGCTTTGCAAAAGCTTTTTATCTTGATGAAGTCCCAATAGTTCATTTTTGCTCTTGCTTCCCTTGCCTTTGGCGATGTGTCTAGGAAGAAGTTGCTGTGGCTGAGAAAAAGACCTCTATCTTGAATAAACTTATTGCTAGGTATATGACACAGCTACTAGCTGAATAACTAGATAAAGAACAAGGCTTCCCTCACCCATGAAGTTCCCTTTTAGGAAGCCCTGGTTGACCTAGATAACTGACAGCTTGAGTGAATCCTTTTCCCTTCCCACACCCTAATTCCTACACTTATGTTTAAAATTTGCCAATAAAGAGTAAACCTGTGAAACACTAGGCACCTCACTCTTGACCCTAATAAAGGCAGAAACCCAGATCCTTGCTTTTTCCTTCTCCCTATACCTAAGACCTCCCTGTGTGACCCTCAGGTATGCCAAGACTTGTGAGTAATGTCTTATCTTTTCAAAGTTCCCTAATAGTTGTTGCTAAGGTGCATCTTAGAATCATCATAACAAGAGCCACAAAGGTGGGTCCAGCCACAATGTTGGCTCTGGTCAGGAAATATATGTAGGGGCTTGCCACAACTAGTACAGGCCCAGGTGAGTGCCCCAGGCATTCTTAGCCAATAGAACCACTACTGATAGATTGAGCCTGACATGAAACAGTGCAGTTTGTAAACTATCTTCTTTTAAGAAAAATTTTTATGACAATTTTCCAACTTCTCTCGATTTTTTCCAGCAGCTAATTTGTAACTACTGTATTGCATATTTTTATTGAGGATATATAATGATTTATTTAACAAATCCCCTATTGTTTGGCACTTATGTAGTTGACAATTGTTAACAATTATAAACAGTGTTAAGAATTGCTATCCTATGGGGCACCTCGGTGGCTCAGTCGTTAAGTGTCTGCCTTCAGCTCAGGTCATGATCCCGGGGTCCTGGGGTCAAGCCCCGCATCGAGCTCCCTGCTCGGCGGAGAGCCTTCTTCTCCCTCTCCCACTCCCCTTGCTTGTGTTCCCTCTCTCACTGTCTCTCTCTCTCTCTCTGTCAAATAAATAAATAAATCTTAAAAAAAAAAAAGAATTGCTGTCCTAGAATAGCTACAATTTTAAAGTTATCCATTGCTCTTGTATGAGTTTCCTGTTGTTGCTGTAACAGTTTATTGCCACAAACTTGGTTTAAATAACAAAAATGTATTATCTTCTAGTTCTGGAGGTCAGAAGTTCTAATTTCAAGGTGTCAGCAGGGCTGCATTCCTACTGGAGGCTTAGGGAAGACTGTTTCTTTGCCTTTTCTAGCTTCTAGAAGACACCTAGATTCTTTGACTTGTGACCCCTTCCTCCATCTTCAAAGCCAGTAGTGTAGCATCTTCAAATTTTTTGACCTCTGCTTCCTCCCTCATCCTATCTCCTTCTCTGCTTCCTCCCTCATCCTATCTGCTCTGATTTTGACTTTACTACCTACATATTTTCCTTAGGATCCTTGTGATTACATTGAGCCTACATGGTTAATCCAGGATAATCTCCCCATCTCAAGATCACCAATTTAATCATACCTGTCAAATCCCCTTTTAACATATAAGTAACATATTCACAGGTTCTGGGGATTAAGATGTGGGTATTTTGGAGGGCCATTATTCTCTCTACCAAAGCCTTCAATAAAGTTTTACCAATTTAAAAAAAAACTTCAATATAGTTAACATACAGTGCTATATTAGTTTCTTTGCCTAGTTAAGGCTTCTCTTTCCTATTTTTTCATTATTTTTTAAAATTTCATTTGGTTTCTTTTTAATCTTAATCCCAGTATAGTTAACACACAGTGTTACATTAGTTTCAGGTGTACAATATAGTGATTCAACAATTCCATATGTTACTCAGTGCTCATCAAGATAAGTGTACTCTTAATCCTCTTCACCTATTTCACCCATCCTTCCACCCACCTCCCCTCTCGTAACTATCTGTTTGTTCTCTATAGTTAAGAATCCGTTTTTGGTTTGTCTCTTTTTCCCCCTTTTTGTTCCTTTGTTTCTTAAATTCCATGTATGAGTGAAATCATACGGTATTTGTCTTTCTCCAATTGGTTTATTTCACTTAGCATTATACTCTCTAGCTCCATCTATGTTGTTGAAAATGGCAAGATTTCATTCCTTTTTATGGTTGAATAATATTCCATTGTAGATATATACTACATTTTTATCCATTCATGTATGGATAGACACTTGGTTAAGTGTTTAGATCTTTTTTTTTTTTTTTTTGATAGACACTTGGGCTGCTTCCATTATTTGGCTATTGGAAATAATGCTGCAATTAACATAAGGGTGCATATATCTTTTCAAATTAGTGTTTTTGTATTCTTTGGGAAAATACCCAGTAGTGCAATTACGGGATCATAGAGTAGTTCTATTTTTAACTTTTTGAGGAACCTCCATACTGTGTTCCACAGTGGCTGTACCAGTTTGCATTCCCACCAACAGTACATGAGGGTTCCTTTTTCTCCACATCCTCACTAACACTTGTTTTTGTGTGTGTGTTTTAAACATTCTGACAGGTGTGAGGTGTTATGTCATTGTGGTTTTGATATGCATTTCCCTAATGATGAGTGATGTTGAATATCTTTTGATGTGTCTGTTGGCCATCTGTATGTCTTCCTTAGAGAAATGTATGTTCATGTCTTTTGCCCATTTTTTAATTGGATTATTTGTGTTTGGGTTGAGTTGTATAAATTCTTTATAGATTTTGGATACATACTCTTTATCAGATGTCATTTATGGGTATCTTCTCCCATTCAGTAGGTTGCCTTTTAGTCTTATTCTTTCCTTTGCTATGCAGAATCTTTTTATTTTGATGTAGTCCCAATAGTTTATTTTTGCTTTTGTATCCCTTGCCTCAGCAGACATATCTAGAAAAATGTTGCTACTGCTGATGTCACAGAAATTACTGCCTGTGCTGTCTTCTAGGAGTTATGTGGTTTCAGGATTTTGATGGATTCCTGTCTCACAGTTAGGTATTTAATCCATTTTGAGTTTATATTTGTGTATGGTGTGAGAAAGCAGTCCAGTTTCATTGTTTTGCCTGTAGCTGTCCAGTTTTCCAATACCATCTGTTGAAGAGACTGTCTTTTCCTCATTGCATATTCTTGCCTCCTTTGTCAAAGATTAATTGACCTTATAATTGTGGATTTATTTCTGGGTTCTCTGTTCTGTTTTATTGATCTATGTGTCTATTTTTGTGCTAGTACCATACTGTTTTGATTACTACAGCTTTATAATATATCTTTAAATCTGGAATTGTGATACCTCCAGTTTTGTTCTTTTTCAGGATTGTTTTGACTATTCAGGGTCTTTTATGGTTCCATACAAATTTTAGGTTTGAGTGTTCTACTTCTGTGAAAAATGCTCTTGATTTTGCATACTTATTTGTTATCAGATACCTTACTAAACTCTCTTACTAGTTTTAATCTTTTCTTTTTTCAGTTTCTTGTCTTCCATTTTTAGTTGGATAATGGTATCATATGAAAATAAAAATAATTTTGTCTGTGTACAATAGCTATATGTCATATTTTGGTTTTCTGACTTATTTATTGTACTGGCTTGAAATTTCAAGTGTTTAGTAATTGTCACTATGGGAGTTCCTTGCTTTGCTACTGACTTTAAAGAAACTGTCTTCAGGGGCGCCTGGGTGGCTCAGTCATTAAGCGGCTGCCTTCGGCTCAGGTCATGATCCCAGAGTCCTGGGATCGAGTCCCACATCGGGCTCCCTGCTCAGCGGGAAGCCTGCTTCTCCCTCTCCCACTCCCCCTGCTTGTGTTCCTGCTCTCACTGTCTCTGTCAAATAAATATATAAAATCTTAAAAAAACAAACTGTCTTCAGTATATCAACAAGGACATTTTTATGCTCCAACCATACTCACCCCTTTTAGTTTCCTCTTTCTGCCACAGGGCATTTTCATAAGCTGTTTCCTCAACCTGGAATGATACCGGCCTCTTCATTTCACCTAAATAATACTAATTACTTAGAACTCTCAGTTTAACTGTTAACTGAGATTTCCTTGACACCCATATGGGTAGATCCTGGCACTGTTTCCTTCTGAATCTGGAAGAAGCTTAAGAATTCTCCTTTCTAGTTCTACTTCTGGTAGCCACTACCGGTTGGCTGCGGCATGGCTGATAAAACCTTTCTATGTTATCCTCTCCTCTTGCTCTGTTTCACTATGAAGTATAACCTTAGCTATCACTAGTCAATGAAATGTTTTTTTGAGGTTTTTGTTTTTTATGAGGAACACATGCTAGATTTGGATCAAATGTCCTTTCCTGTGTATCTATTGATCTTATCATATGGTTTTTCTCTTTTGGCCTCTATATTACGGTATTTTTTAAAT
Organism: Neomonachus schauinslandi; assembly: GCF_002201575.2. Classification (NCBI taxonomy): domain Eukaryota; kingdom Metazoa; phylum Chordata; class Mammalia; order Carnivora; family Phocidae; genus Neomonachus; species Neomonachus schauinslandi. The sequence continues at coordinate 61,822,913 of NC_058406.1, forward strand.
TTTCTACCCTCTTTGAATTCCTGAGATAAATCCTACTTGGTCAGGGCACTTAATTAATTAATTAATTTATTAATTTATTTATTTATGAGAGGGAGGGAGAGTAGCAGAGGGAGAGGGAGAATCCTAAGCAGGCTCCACTCCCAGCATGGAAACCCAACCCCAAGATCATGACTTGAGCTGAAATCAAAGTTGTAAGCTTACCCGGCTGAGCCACCCAGGTGCCAAAGGTACATTATTCTTTTAATATTCTCCTATAGTTGAGTTGACAAAATTCCATTTAGTATATTTACTGCTAGGTTGATAATTGATATCGAATTGTTAAGATTTTTTTGGTGTTGTATTTTTTGTCTCTAGTTTATAAAGCTAGATTATCCAGCTTTACAAAATTATATTTGTTCTTTGAATGTTTAAGGGAAATTTGTAGAGATTATATTTGAAAAACTTAAAAAAAATTTCCCTGGCTATTGGATTATTTTTCTTTGTATAACTTTTTTTAATCATTTATATATGTCCAGGAAATAATAGATTTACATGAGATTTAAAAACATGGTTACATAGTCTTACATTTAGTGATCTCTGAAAATTTATAAAATCTTTTTAACATATGTTCTTTCCTTTTTCCACTATTAATTTTGTGTATTTACAGTTCTTTTTTATTTGTGGATTTAAATTTCTGGAAAATTGTATATCTTATTGTATTTTTTCCTAAGACTTCTTCCATCCATTTATTTACTTATGTACTCACTCAACACAAATATTTCAATCCCATATTATATGAAAACACTATATTGGGCACTAGAGATTGTGTGGTGAAATAGTCAGATATGGTCCTTGCCCTGATGAAGCTTATAATCTAGAGGTGAACAAGTAATCAAAGGTGTGATAAGCACTAGACTGTGTAGATACATAGTTGAGAAAGAATTAACCCATATGGTTGTCAAGGAAACCTCCCTGAAGAAGTGTTAAAATTGAGATCTTTAGGGGCACCTGGGTAGCTCAGTCATTAAGCTTGGGTCATGATCCCAGGGTCCTGGGATCGAGCCCCATGGGAAGCCTGCTTCTCCCTCTCCCACTCCCCCTGCTTGTGTTCCCTTTCTCGCTGTGTCTTTCTCTGTCAAATAAATAAATAAAATCTTTTTAAAAAAATTTGAGATCTCTAAAGACTTAGTATTATTTAGGTGGACAGAAAGGGCAGAAACAGGGCGCCTGGGTGGCTCAGTTGGTTAAGCGACTGCCTTCGGCTCAGGTCATGATCCCAGGGTCCTGGGATCGAGTCCCACATCGGGCTCCCGGCTCAGCGGGAAGCCTGCTTCTCCCTCTCCCACTCCCCCTGCTTGTGTTCCTGCTCTCGCTGTCTCTGTCAAATAAATAAATAAAATCTTTAAAAAAAAAAAAAAAAAAAGAAAGGGCAGAAACAGCTTATGAAGATGCCCTGAGGCAGAAAAAGGAAACTAAAAAAGACCAGAATGGCTGGACCATAAAAATCCTACTGTTGTCTTTCACTAATATTTTGATTTTTGCTTTTATTAGTATTACTCCTTTACTATAGTTGTTTTTTAAATTGTTTTATGCCTACTAATTTTTCTTTCTTTTGTTATTATCTCTTTAGTTCAGTTTACTAAAAATATTTAAGGTTATACATTTTCCTTTGAGTATAACTTAGGCTGCAATCATAATTTTTAATTTGATGTATTCTTGTTATTTTCTAAGCTTTTTCTATTTGTAATCTTGATTTCTTATTATATTAAGAAATGATTAGCAAATAATTTTAGGTAATACATGTATTACAAAGAATTTATGGTGAGAATATATTACTGGCCCAACTTGGTAATGTTTTGTGGGTATCTACCTGAATCTACATAAAATAGGAGATATCTTCTTTTTAAAACTGTTTTGTCTGAGATGGCTTATTTTTTTTTTACTCTGTTATGTTAATCACCATACATTACATCATTAGTTTTTGATGTAGTGTTCCATGATTCATTGTTTTCTTATAACACCCAGTGCTCCATTAGTACATGCCCTCTTTAATACCCATCACCAGGCTAACCCATCCCCCCACCCCCTCCCCTCTAGAACCCTCAGTTTGTCTCTCAGAGTCCATAGTCTCTCATGGTTCATGTCCCCCCCCGCCGCCGATTTTCCCCCCTTCATTCTTCCCTTCCTGCTATCTTCTTCTTCTTCTTCTTTTTTTTAACCTATAATGTATTATTTGTTTCAGAGGTACAGGTCTGTGATTCATCAGTCTTACACAATTCACAGCACTCACCATAGCACATACCCTCCCCAATGTCTATCACCCAGCCATCCCATCCATCCCACCCCCCACCACTCCAGCAACCCTCAGTTTATTTCCTGAGATTAAGAATTCCTCATATCAGTGAGGTCATATGATACATGTCTTTCTCTGTTTGACTTACTTCACTCAGCATAATATCCTCCAGTTCCATCCACATCATTGCAAATGGCAAGATTTCATTCCTTTTGAAGGCTGCATAATATTCCACTGTATATATATACCACATCTTCTTTATCCACTCATCTGTCGATGGACGTCTTGGCTCTTTCCATAGTCTGGCTATTGTGGACATTACTGCTATAAACATCGGGGTGCACGTACCCCTTCGGATCCCTACATTTGTATCTTTGGGGTAAATACCCAGTAGTGCAGTTGCTGGATCATATAGTAGCTCTATTTTCAACTTTTTGAGGAACCTCCATACTGTTTTCCAGAGTGGTTGCACCAGCTTGCATTCCCACCAACAGTGTAGGAGGGTTCCCCTTTCTCTGCACCCTCACCAACATCTGTCATTTCCTGACTTGTTCATTTTACCCATTCTGACTGGTGTGAGGTGGTATCTCATTGAGGTTTTGATTTGGATTTCCCCGATGCTGAGTGATGTTGAGCACTTTTTCATGTGTCTGTTGGCCATTTGGATGTCTTCTTTGGAAAAATGTCTGTTCATGTCTTCTGCCCATTTCTTGATTGGATCATTTGTTCTTTGGGTGTTGAGTTTGACAAGTTCTTTATAGATTTTGGATACTAGCCCTTTATCTGATATGTCATTTGCAAATATCTTCTCCCATTCTGTTGGTTGTCTTTTGGTTTTGTTGACTGTTTCTTTTGCTGTGCAAAAGCTTTTTATCTTGATGAAGTCCCAATAGTTCATTTTTGCCCTTGCTTCCCTTGCCTTTGGTGATGTGTCTAGGAAGAAGTTGCTGCGGCTGACGTCGAAAAGGTTGCTGCCTGTGTTCTCCTCTAGGATTTTGATAGACTCCTGTCTCACATTTAGTTCTTTCATCCATTTGGAGTCTATTTTTGTGTGTGGTGTAAGGAAATGGTCCAGTTTCATTCTTCTGGATGTGGCTGTCCAATTTTCCCAGCACCATTTGTTGAAGAGACTGTCTTTTTTCCATTGGACATTCTTTCCTGCTTTGTCGAAGATTAGTTGACCATAGAGTTGAGGGTCCATTTCTGGGCTCTCTATTCTGTTCCATTGATCTATGTGTCTGTTTTTGTGCCAGTACCATACTGCCTTGGTGATGACAGCTTTGTAATAGAGCTGGAAGTCCGGAATTGTGATGCCACCATTTTTGGTTTTCTTTTTCAACATTCCTCTGGCTATTCGGGGTCTTTTCTGGTTCCATACAAATTTTAGGATTATTTGTTCCATTTCTTTGAAAAAAGTGGATGGTATTTTGATAGGGATTGCATTGAATGTGTAGATTGCTCTAGGTAGCATTGACATCTTCACAATATTTGTTCTTCCAATCCATGAGCATGGAACATTTTTCCATTTCTTTGTGTCTTCCTCAATTTCTTTCATGAGTATTTTATAGTTTTCTGAGTACAGATTCTTTGCCTCTTTGGTTAGATTTATTCCTAGGTATCTTATGGTTTTGGGTGCAATTGTAAATGGGATCGACTCCTTAATTTCTCTTTCTTCTTTCTTGTTGGTTTATAGGAATGCCACTGATTTCTGTGCATTGATTTTATATCCTGCCACTTGACTGAATTCCTGTATGAGTTCTAGCAGTTTTGGGGTGGAGTCTTTTGGGTTTTCCACATAAAGTATCATATCATCTGCAAAGAGTGAGAGTTTCACTTCTTCTTTGCCAATTTGGATGCCTTTTATTTCTTTTTGTTGTCTGATTGCTGTGGATAGGAATTCTAATACTATATTGAATGGCAGTGGTGATAGTGGACATCCCTGCCATGTTCCTGACCTTAGGGGAAAAGCTCTCAGTTTTTCCCCATTGAGAATGATATTTGCTCTGGGTTTTTCACACATCACACACTTTTATGATATTGAGGTATGTACCCTCTATGCCTATACTCTGAAGAGTTTTGATCAAGAAAGGATGCTGTACTTTGTCAAATGTTTTTCTGCATCTATTGAGAGGATCATATGGTTCTTGTTCTTTCTTTTATTACTGTATTGTATCACATTGATTGATTTGCAGATGTTGAACTAACTTTGCAGCCCAGGGATAAATCCCACTTGGTTGTGGTGAATAATCATTTTAATATACTGTTGGATCCTATTGGCTAGTATTTTGGTGAGAATTTTTGCATCCATGTTCATCAGGGATATTGGTCTGTAATTCTCCTTTTTGATGGGGTCTTTGTCTGGTTTTGGGATCAAGGTAATGCTGGCCTCATAAAATGAGTTTGGAAGTTTTCCTTCCATTTCTATTTTTTGGAACAGTTTCAGAAGAATAGGTATGAATTCTTCTTGAAATGGTTGGTAGAATTCCCCTGGGAAGCCATCTGGCCCTGGGCTTTTGTTTTTTGGGAGATTTTTGATGACTGCTTCAATTTCCTTAGTGGTTATGGGTCTGTTCACGTTTTCTATTTCTGGTTCAGTTTGGTAGTTTATACATCTCTAGGAATGCATCCTTTATTTTTTTTTCACGATTTATACTTTTAGACCTCAAAAAGCTTTTGTTGTGTCCCCCTTAGACAATCATTATTTGTCTACAAATCTTCATTGTTGCCAACTAAATAATTACTGAACTAATTTTGTATCTCTATATTTTCATCACATTAATTCATATGTACACTGATATACAAAATAGTATCAATAATTATTGGATGACTTTATAAGTTTTTAGACTTATCAGAGAAAAACTGTCATTATATAAAGGTAAACCTAGTGGACTGTTATATATACATGAACCATTTTTGGTATGTTAAGTAATAATAAAATTCTTTTCCTTTTTCTACTATGAATGAAAAGAGATGACTTCAGTGACTTTTCTATTATAATTCAGTGTGAAGCTAGCTTTAAGCTATGTTTAAATACAACTCAATGTGATGTGCCTGCCTGAGGCAACTGGCATTTCAAATTCTGATTCTTTTCACCCCAAAGTAAGGAGGTCTGCTCTTTACTGTAGCTGGAGCTATTTAAATGAAGTTAATTTAAGAGGTCAGAATCCAACTTGTGACTTCTCAGATTCTTTCATTTGCATTACAAATCATTTGAAAGAAATGAGGCAATTAACTAAAATACTGAAGAAAGACTAGAGTAAAACAATTTGAAATCTCTTATTTTTGAATATCTGATCATCTGCACAGAGGGAATACAAGACATTGGACAAAATAATTTACAATGGAAATCAATAAGGTTTTATAGGGGAGATTAAATTATTCGTTCAAGCAAACTTTTTAAACACTATCAGTATCTGAGAAGCAAGTACCAGTTACATGATGCCCAATTCATATTGTGAACAGTAACTCCTTGTTGTTGTTTTTTTTTAAATTTATTTATTTATTTATTTGAGAGAGAGAGAGAGAGAGAGAGAGAAACAGCATGAGAGGGGATAGGGTCAGAGGGAGAAGTAGGCTGCCCGCTGAGCCGGGAGCCCGATGTGGGACTCGATCCCAGGACTCCGGGATCATGACCTGAGCCGAAGGCAGTCGCTTAACCAACTGAGCCACCCAGGCGCCCTAACTCCTTGTTTTGCAGGACAAGGAGTAAAAGAAGTGAGGCTAATGAGTCTTGGTCATTTGGTTTCAAGCAATCATTCTGTTGGTCAGCATCACCGGTTAAATAGGGCCTTGAAACCAAAGATTGCACATTACCCAGCCTCAACCAAATATAAAAATTCTTTAGCTAAACTTAGTTTCAAACCAAAATATTATATTATATTTTGTTAAAATAATCTCTATGGTCACATGACCTTCTCCCCTCTGTGTCTGTGTGTGTTTAAACTTTCATCATTTTAGGGGTGCCTGGGTGGCTCAGTTGATTAAGCATCTGCCTTCAGCTCAGGTCATGATCCCGGGATCCTGGGATTGAGCCCCACATTGGGCTCTCTGCTCGGTGGGGAGCCTGCTTCTCCCTCTCCCTCTGCTGCTCCCCTTACTTTTGCTCTATCTCTCTCTGTCAAATAAATAATTTTAAAAATTTAATCATTTTATAAGGACATCAGTCATTGAATTAAGGCCTCCATAATTTAGTATGATATTTTAATTTGATTGCAGCTATAAGACCCTGTTTCCAAATAATATCACATTCATAGGTACCAGCCTTTAGGACTTGAACATGCATTTTTTAGGAACACAGCTCAACACACAATAGCACCCATCCTTATCTTTTGTTTTTTCCTCCCCATTACCTTCCTGTTTCAGGATAGTTCTCTCAAATTTGTCCTCTTTTTTCTTCTTAGTGACCTTGTCCAAGTAGCATTTTTCCTTTCATGTGTCTTTAAATTTGATCTCTTTCCTGGCTATCTCTTAGCATATAATCATATTCAAGTCTCCTTCATCTTAGAAGCAACAGCAGATCCTACCCATCTCAACCCTACATTTCTTTTTATCTCCTACCCCTTATCTCTGCATCCCAGAGAGTGTGTCATATACATCCACTGAAATCTGGCTTCTGCCCCACCACTGAAACTGCTCTTGTCAAGATTTTTTAATGCTGCCTTTGTTCAGGTCGTTGAATCAATGGATGCGTCTTAATTCTTCTATTACAAAACTTAATGCCTCATTAAATTTTTTTTGATCCTCCTGTCTTCTTCAAACCAACCCCTTCAAATCAAATCCCTTGATTTCTATGGTATTTCACCTTCCAAATGTTTCCTACTTCTCTGCATTCTTAGCCTTCCTGGAAGGTTTTCTTCCCTACTCTATAAATTTTGATGTCCCTGTAAGATTAATTTATCTTTTTCTCCTCAATCTAGAGACTTTTTTTTGGTTAGTCTTATCTCTTTACATGCCTTCCACATCACCTATATTGGTACTGACCTCCAGAATGTGTGTCTCCAGCCCATATTTATTTTCTGAATGCTAATTGTATATATGCAACTGCCTGTTGTAAACACTTTTTGGATGTCTCATGAGCACTTTGGATGCAACAAGTTGAAATTGCACTCACCAGTTCTTACTCCTGACCTTCTTCTTTTATGTTATATTCTTTCTTAGTGAATAGCACTACCTAGTCAGTTATCCTATTGGGAAACCTTAGCATATCTATAAACTTTTCTATTCTCCTCACTCCTGTATTCAATTTTCCTCTATTATGTCTACATAATCTCTTCCAAATTAGTCCTTTTTCCCCCAACATCACTTGAATGGGGTTAGATTAGGCTATAGTTTATTTTTGGATTCTTTAATTATTGCAACATACCCAATCCAAACCATTTTCCATGTGTTGCCAGTTTGATTTTCTAAAATGCAATCTGATGATGGTAGTCCACTGAAAATCTTTCTGAGCCTCATCACAGCCTTTAAGATAAAGTCTCAAACTCTTATGTGTCCTTCCTTAGTCATATCTCTCACTGTTTCATCCCTGCAAACTTCATCCATGTTGAAATGTGTGCACCAGCTTGAATGTGCCACACTATTTCTTCTATATGGAAAATCTTCTTCCCTCCTACTCTTCATCCACTAATTCCTATTCTTCTCTTATGTCCTTTAAGGCAGAAAGTCTTCTCTGACCCTAAATGCCTCCATATGATTTAGATTTGGTGTTCTTTGATGAGATTTTTATATACTCCCATAGAATCATGTGTTTGCTTCTATACAGCAACATAGATGAGATCTTATTTTTAAAAGTATCTCCAGAAATTAGCACAGTGTTTGTCATATAAAATCCACTGGGTTTTTTTTGAAATCATGGATATTGACAAGATTGAACTGAATATAGATTAATAAGAGGTGACAAAGATTGAATTCTTAAGGGAAGACAAATATTTAAGAGGTAGGCAGAGGAAGAGACTCTGTTATAGAGACCAAAAGGTTGCCAAAGTTTCCCCAAAGAGAAAAGAACCAGGAGGTAATGGTAGTACTTGGTTGTACATGCCAGTTTCTAGGACAGTGCTGAATTATGCCTGCTTCTGACTCCTGTCCAGTTTAGCAGTGTTCCAGGTTTTTCATTTTTAATGGGGAATTGTTACGAATAGTTGCATTGAGATAAGCTAGGATGTGTTTGGAGAAGTAGTATGCCAAAGTATGCCACTCTGAACCAAGAACCAAAACACCTATTTCTCCAGCTGCTGAGAGTGGTTAACAGACATCTCTCAACTGAATTCCTCTCTAAATGCTTAAAATAGAAAATTTGTTAACTTAATTCCAAGACTTGTCCTCAGATACAGCCACCTTGTCTCATCCAATGACTGATAAATATGATCCCATACTAGGTACTACATCCAGTGACTGATAAATGTAGAGGTCTGTCCTCCCCTAATTTTTGACATTCATAAGAACCATCCCAACTCTAGAACTCCCCATGGGATCAGCCAGGGCCTTTGTTGTGACTGCATTGCTTCTCAGATCTTCCTCAGCCCAGTGGTATTTCTTTTACCTCTACCACAAGTTTTGCTCCCAAGAACACATTCCTATAAACTTCCTATGTACTTAGGGAACCTGGGTGGCACAGTTGGTTAAGTGTCCAACTCTTGATTACTGCTCAGGTAGTAGGGTCGGCCCTGTGCTAGGTGCAGAGTCTGCTTGTCCATCTCCCTCCCCCCTGCTCATGTGCTCTCTCTCTCACTCTCAAATAAATAAATTAATCTTAAAACAACAACAAAAACAACTTCCTGTGTACCAGTCTTCATCTCCCTGTCTGCTTCATGAGTAAACTGATCAGTGGGAGTAGATCTCCACTTCTCACTTCCAGCTACTGCCATGATTTCATCTAGTAGTATATGGGATGTATGTGTAGTTAAAAGATTTCTCACTCTGACACATAGCAAAATCTGAAAGATGACTGGAGATAACCTGGGTCTGTATCTTGACCCTTCCCAAGTACAACAAAATAGTACTTCCCTTTCTAAGACAACATAATGGTGTTCACTGATAAATTGAAACATTTCAACACATGGTTAAATCTATTTCCCTGTAGCCTAGAAACAGGTAACTCTTTCTGGGCATTGGTGGTCATAGCAGTGTTCAATGATATTGCCCCTGACAACACCTAGTGTTTGAGCCACTTGTGATGTCTCTTGTGCTACAACATGCAAGATATCCAAGGCCACTAGGGCACTAGTAGACAGAATTAGTTGGTTGCATATGCATGAAATATGTGCATTAAATAGAGCCTGAATAGTCTTGTTCTAGAGCAACAGGACATATTGAAAGCTCTTTTTATTATTGTTTTGTCATTTATTGTACAATGAAATTACTTTATAATTTGATTAACAATATCATATTTTTCTATGCATTCTTTCAGCAGTAATGATCTAAATAAAGTACATTCCTTATTTAATAATAAATTAAGTACAGAATTTCCATTTCTCAAAGAAATTGATGATGATCACATTGTATTGTGCACGAAATGTTTGTCAATATTACAACCCACATGGGAGCCATGTATTGTCACTTGAGAACCAAGAGACACAAATCTGCTGAAGAAGCAATATCATTTATTTCAAAGGTTAGTAGTTATGTGAAGGAGACTATGTCCAAAGTTGATGGTTTTACACATGCACTTTCAGAATGTGCATTTATATATCACCCTAGAAAGCACGATTTTTTCATCTAATTCAAAAAACAATTTTTCTAAAATAACTTCTTATTTTTTATTCCATTTTATGTGTAGGTATGAAAAGCGAAGTGACAGTTTACTTTGTCAGTGAATAGTATTATAGACTTATAATTAAGAAACTGTTAAGGAATGTGAATATGTTGACTTCATTAGCAGAACTTCACAAAAAGTCAAATGTTGACAATTTTATATTAATGTCCTCATGATTCCAATGTAAGATCAGTTAAATTAATTTGAATGATGGTTCACTTATTCATCCAATTCATGGAATTAAAGTAAAGCTTTTGGCAATTTATTAGTCAAGGTGAAATACTGCAAATGTTAAGATAAGGTCAATGGTAAAATTTCTCATTAAAAAGAAAATCATCAAGTTTAATGATGATAATACAAAACAGATTTTATTAAGTATGGCCTTTTGGTAAAAACAATGTTCTTAGTAAATTAAGAATCCTATGGAATAGAAATATACTAGAAATTTGTTATGGAATACACATTATGTGCAATTGCATCTAAAGAAAGCTCTGATATTCTAATAATCTAAATAGAAGCTTTGGTGCCAAAATATAGACATACCTGTATACACAGGGCAAATAACTTACATTTTTTGTGATGAAGGCCTGTGTTGAATTATAAAACATACTTCAGAAGTTATGCACTTTCTCTTTTGAGCCATCACCAATGAGATCTTAGAAATGCTTGAGGATTTGAAGAACTATTTTATAAATCAACCTAAGCCACCACAATGATATTGGACTATTTTTAGAAATAAATCTTCCAGGGGCACCTGGGTGGCTCAGATGGTTAAGCATCCGACTCTTGATTTCAGCTCAGGGCATGATCTCAAGATCATGATCTCAGGGTCATAGGATCAAGCCCTGTGTCAGGCTCTGTGTTCAGCATGGAGTCTGTCCTTCTCCCTCTGTTCCTCTCCCTGCTCGCACACTCCCTCTCTATCTCTGAAATAAATAAATAAATAAATAAATAAATAATAAAATCTTTTAAAAAGAGAGAGATAGGTCTTCCAATTTTTGTTGCATTTATTCAAAATCAGTTTAAGATATTTACGTATTTATTTGTTTGCTTATTTATTTATCTTAACATATAATGTATTATTTGTTTCAGTGGTATAGGTCTGTGATTCATCAGTCAGTTTAAGATCTTTAATGAAAGCATTCAATGAATGGAGGACTCAACAACTCCAGTTTTCGAAGCATTTAGAAAATTGAAATTATTAAATAAAAAATTGCACAATAGAAGATGTTGAACTTTACCTTTGCCAGCAAGGGAAGGTACTGAACAAACTAAACAAGGACAAGTCAGTGTATGAACTTTGATTTCCAAATTCTGTAACTCCATTGTGTAAAATTCAACTTTTAGGAACTTTTAAATGGATAAATTTATGATATATCTAGAAAGAATAACATTTAGAAGGCAGTTTGCAGCATCTAAATTTCATGAAACATTGAAAAGAATCATTAGGTGACTTATTTTACAACTGTAATAGAAAGATACTCTGAGTGGTGGCAAAAACATAGTGATTGTGGAAATGTTTTGCCTGAAATGTTTATGCATTTGTGGTGGCCATGAGATGTGCCTGGCAGCACTTCTACCTTAGCCTAGGTCCTTCCCTCCTCTCTCCTTTCAGCATTAGACTTCCACTGCCGATTCCCCCAGCCTTTTTCAGATCTTTTCCCATTTTCTTTCACAGTATACCTTTTTTTTTTTAAGATTTTATTATTTATTTGACACAGAGGAAGAGAGCACAAGCAGTGGGGAGTGGCAGGCAGAGGGAGAGGGAGAAGCAGGCTCCCCATGGAGCAGGGAGCCTGATGTGGGGCTCAATCCCAGGACCCTGTGATCACGACCCTAGCCGAAGGCAGACACTTAACTGACTGAGCCACCCAGGCGCTTCTATGGTTAAGAAACTTAAAGTGTTGACCTTTAGTCAACTTTTTATATAAACTAAAATATTAATTTAAAAAATACTCTAAGGATGCTAAAATACCTGATAAACTCAGGGCAAAAGCAAAGTATGCTAAATGGAAGATATTGTCAACTCTATTTTTTAAAAATGAAATGTGTTAGTTCCAGTTCTCTGAGAAGCAGACATCAGTATGAGATTAAACATGGAAGGGGTTTTTTAATAATTTTTTTTAAAGATTTATTTATTTATATTAGAACACGAGCAGAGGGAAGGGGCAGAGGGAGGAGAGAGAGAATCCTTAAGAGGACTCCATGCTGAGTGAGTGCAGAGCCCCACGTGGCAGCTGATCCCAGGACCCTGAGATCATGACCTGAGCTGAAATCAAGAGTTGGTCGCTTAACTGACTGAGCCACCCAGGCACCCCAAACATGGAAGGGTTTTATTAAGTGTATACTGTGAGAGGGTGCCTTTGTTTGTTAAGAACACTTCACCTGAGATCTGTCCTCTTAATATACTTTAAAGTGCACAATAGTATATTATTAACCAAAGATACTATGTTGTACAACAAATTTCTAGAACTTAACTCATCTTACAACAGAGACTTTATATTCATTGAAAAACAATTCCCTATTTTCTTCTACCCCAAGCCCTTGGCAACCACCATTCTATTCTGTTTCTATGAGTTTGACTATTTTAGATACCCTATATAAATAGAATCATGCAGTATTTGTCCTTCTGTGACTGGCTTATTTCACTTAGTGTAATGTCCTCTAAGGTTCATCCATGTTGACACAAATGACAGGATTTCCTTCATTTTTTAACTGGAATAGTATTCTATTGTATGTATAGACTACATTTTCTTTATCCCTTCATAGTAGATGGACATTTGGGTTGTTTCCATATCTTGGAATAATGTTGCAATAAACATGGGGGTGCAGATACCTCTTTGAGATCCTGATTTCAAGTCTTTTGAATATATACCCAGAAGTGGGATTGATGAATTAAAACCACAATATGAGATATCACCTCATACCTATTAGGATGGCTATTATACAAATTTTTAAAAATGTTGTCAAGCATGTGAAGAAATTGGAACACTTGTGCTCTGTTGGAATGTAGAATGGTGCAGTCACTATAGAAAGCAGTATGGAGGTTCCTCAAAACATTAAAAATAGAACTATATATTGATTTTTGAACATTAAAAAATAAAAGCAGAACAATTTACTTGATACATATTAACATTTTTTGGGGGGGAGGTGCCAACAGAGAGGGAGAGAGAATTTTAAGTATGCTCCATGCCTAGTGCAGAGCCTGACGCAGAGCTCAATCTCACAACCTTAAGATCAGGACCTGAGCCAAAATCAAGAGTTGGACACTTTATCAACTGAGCCACCCAGGTGCCCCCATATTAACATTTTCTAATAGTTTCTGAGACTTACCTGTTGTTGAAACTGTATCACTGATAAATGTTTAATCATAAATTTCTAATGTCTGCTCCTCAGAACCCTGAGAATCTGTAACTGTGGTTCAAAGGCCCACTGCAGGGAGAAGTAGATGCCAACCAGGGTATGTCTGGGGCCTGCTCCCTGTGGTTTGAACTAAGGCAGCCCACTTCATGTGTTTTATGTGTTAGTTTGCACAAACTTTTTTTTTTTGCAAAATAAATTCTGTTAAAAATATTCGAAAACTATTGACCTAGTGTTCTTTTGAATTTTAAAGGAAAAACCCAGTGTCTAAAAATATTCTACCATTGATACTTTCAACTCTCTGTAAAGTAGGCTGGTTTTTTGGAGTTTTTCCTCTCCTCTTCACATTCTAAATTAGTTTTATAATTTGCTTTTTGTACCTACTAAATGAGGTAAGGGAGAGAGCTTCAAAATTGCTTTATAAAGGCAGAGACTTATAAAAATAATAATGTGTACTTTAATATAAGAATGTAGTGATAATGAAAAGAAAATATGTACTCATGAAAATTAGTACACAGAGACTTATGGTGGTATTATATTCTATTTGGAGGAAGTGGCAATACTAGAAAGAACACAGACTTTTATGTTTTAAAATTCTGTTAAATTCTGACTACCAAATAGTGTTACAATAAGAGATGACCTCTATGTATAGAAATATTTAATCAAGAGAGAAAATATAATCACAATTAGAGTTTTAAAGAGTGACAGGAACTAATATTGGATATTTCTTTTTAATGTGGTTAATGGTGATTTAAAATTTTTTTATACATTTTATTTTATTTTATTATGTTGGTCACCATACAGTACATCATTAGTTTTTTTTTTTTTTTTTTTTAATTTTTTTTTTATTCTTATGTTAATCCCCATACATTACATCATTAGTTTTAGATGAAGTGTTCCATGATTCATTGTTTGTGCATAACACCCAGTGCTCCATGCAGAACGTGCCCTCCTCAGTACCCACCACCAGGCTAACCCATCCTCCCACCCAGCTCCCCTCTAGAACCCTGTTTGTTTTTCAGAGTCCATCGTCTCTCATGGTTCGTCTCCCCCTCCGATTTCCCCCGCCTCATTCTTCCCCTCCCGCTACCTTCTTCTTCTTCTTCTTCTTTTTTTTTTTTTTTCTTAACATATATTGCATTATTTGTTTCAGAGGTACAGATCTGAGATTCAACAGTCTTGCAAAATTCACAGCGCTTACCAGAGCACATACCTTCCCCAGTGTCTATCACCCAGTCACCCCATCCTTCCCACCCCACCCCCCACTCCAGCAACCCTCAGTTTGTTTCCTGCGATTAAGAATTCCTCATATCAGTGAGATCATATGATACATGTCTTTCTCTGTTTGACTTATTTCACTCAACATAATACCCTCCAGTTCCATCCACGTCGTTGCAAATGGCAAGATCTCGTTCCTTTTGATGGCTGCATAATATTCCATTGTATATATATACCAGATCTTCTTTATCCATTCATCTGTTGATGGACATCTTGGCTCTTTCCACAGTTTGGCTATTGTGGACATTGCTGCTATAAACATCGGGGTGCACGTACCCCTTCGGATCCCTACTTTTGTATCTTTGGGGTAAATACCCAGTAGTGCAATTGCTGGATCATATGGTAGCTCTATTTTCAACTTTTTGAGGAACCTCCATACTGTTTTCCAGAGTGGCTGCACCAGCTTGCATTCCCACCAACAGTGTAGGAGGGTTCCCCTTTCTCCGCATCCCCGCCAACATCTGTCATTTCCTGACTTGTTAATTTTAGCCATTCTGACAGGTGTGAGGTGGTATCTCATTGAGGTTTTGATTTGGATTTCCCTGATGCCGAGCGATATTGAGCACTTTTTCATGTGTCTGTTGGCCATTTGGATGTCTTCTTTGGAAAAATGTCT
>NC_058406.1:61838198-62017179 GCF_002201575.2 Neomonachus schauinslandi
CTGCTCCCATGTTGGGGGCATAGATATTTACAATTGTTAGATCTTCTTGTTGGATAGACCCTTTAAGAATGATACAGTGTCCTTCTGTGTTTCTTATTACAGACTTTAGTTTAAAATCTAATTTGTCTGATATAAGAATTGCTACCCCAGCTTTCTTTTGAGGTCCGCTGGCATGGAAGATGGATCTCCATCCCTTCACTTTCAGTCTGGATGTATCTTTAGGTTCAAAACGAGTCTCTTGGAGACAGCATATGGTTGGGTCCTGTCTTTTTATCCAATCTGCAACCCTGTGCCATTTTATGGGAGTATTTATGCCATTCATGTTGAGAGTGATTATTGAAAGATATGAATTTATCATCATGTTGCTTGTGAAGTCCTTGTTTCTATAAATTGTCTCAGTAAATTTCTGTTCTATATCACTCTTGGGGTCTTTCTTCTTTTAGAGAACCTCCCTTAATATTTCTTGCAGGGCCAACTTAGTGGTCACATATTCTTTCAGCTTCTGCCGGTCTTGGAAGCTCTGCATCTCTCCATCCATTCTAAATGACAGCCTTCTTGGATAAAGTATTCCTTGGCTGCATTTTCTTCCATTTAGTACCCTGAATATGTCTTGCCAGGCCTTTCTGGCTTGGCAGGTCTGTGGATAGGTCTGATGTTATTCTGATATTCCTCCCTCTGTACGTAAGGAATCTCTTCCTCCTAACTGCCCTTAAGATGGTTTCCTTGGTTCTCAGATATGCGAGTTTTACTATTACATGCTGGGGTGTTGGCCTATTTTCCTTGATCTTGGGAGGGGTCCTCTGTGCCTCTAGGACACGAATGTTTGTTTCATTCCCCAGATTCGGGAAGTTCTCAGCTACAATTTGCTCAAATATATCTTCTAGTCCTCCCTCTCTCTCTCTCCACCCCCTCAGGGATCCCAATAATTCTGACATTGGAATGTTTCATGGTGTCACTTATTTCTTTAATTCTGTTTTCATGGATTTTGAGCTGTTTCTCCCAAGCCTCCTCTTTTTCCTTCTTTTCTATTAATTTGTCTTCTAGATCACTAATTAATTCTTCTGCCTCATTTACCCTAGCTGTTAGAGTATCTAGATTAGATTGGATCTCATTGATAGCATTTTTAAATTCTGCCAGTTCAGCTTTCATTTCTGCCCTTAGAGACTCTATGTTGCCATTAATCGATTTCTCCATTCTAGCTATTGTCTTCATAACTGTTACCCTGAAGTCCATTTCTGCCATCTTGGTTATATCTGTATCCATTTGTAAATCTGTGACAGAAGTCACAGTCTCTGAGTTTTTCCTATTTTGGGGGTTCTTCCTCCTAGTCATTCTGTTGAGGGGTGGTTGAGGGAATGTACAGAGTCCAAATTATTGACCACAACCCAAGAAGATGCACCTGTTTTATAGGGACCTTAGGGTTGTCAGCCTCTTCTTCTCCCATCCTGTCTTTTGGGGGAGGAGCCTGCCACAGTGTTACTCAGGCAACCCTGTTTGGGCAGGTTGTCCTGCCCCCTGGGGGGGGGTGGTTGGGCTCATGAAAACCGGTTTTGGGGGGCTTTTGTTCTCTGGTGGCTTCCCCTGGCGGCTTTCCATGTCTCTTCTGAGAGTCAGAGCAGAAGAGACCATTTCTAACCCTCTTCCTCAGAACAGAGAGATTGCAGTCTGTTCTTCAGTGAGCTCTCTAGGCCACACTATCTTTGTTTCTGTCTGTACTGCTAAAACTGCAGCACTCCCAGTCCTCACCTCCAGGTCGGACCCGTCTTGCCCTTTGTGCTTCTAAAACTGCCAGTTGCCCCCAGTTCACACGCGTGGCCCCGCCGCTCCGGGTTTCAGTCCGTGGGGGGCTGCCCTAAGGTACTTTCCCCACCACTACCGGTCTGCAAGTCTGTGCCCCATCCCCAGTATGGGAGGCTTTCCCAAACCAGCGGTGCAGGATCCCGAAGGCTCCCTCCCCTTCCGTTTATCTTCCGATATCTCCCCATAGAATCACAGCTCCCTGCTTCATACCTCGAAACCAACCACCTGCAATATTCTCTTTGTAGAGATCCAGATATATCTTCTTACATCTGAGGCTGATTTCGTGGGTGTTCAGAGTGATCTGGTGGATATCCAGCTCAATTCAGAGTACCGGTTGGAATAGGGTCCCCTACTCCCCTCCCATCTTTTCTCCCCTCTCGATTTTAATTTTTTTTAATCATTTTTTGTTCTCTAAATATTTTCCCAATACACATGCATTTCTTTTGTAATCAAGCAAACAAAACCAAAATAATTTTATTTCTAAATCAGTATTGTAACTTTTTATAAAGATTTTATTTATTATTTATTTTGAGAGAGAGAGAGAGAAGGAACGAGGGGGAGGGCAGAGAGAGGGAGAAGCAGGCTCCCCACTGAGCAGAGAGCCTGACATGGGGCTTGATCCCAGGATCCTGGGATCATGACCTGAGCCAAAGGCAGACATTTAACCGACTGCACCACCCAGGCACCGCAATAACTTTTTTGCTTTATTATGGTACATAAACAAATAAAGCTGTGGTTGAAATGGTTAACAGTGGTATCAGGTCAGGTTAGGAAGGAGGAGAGGTCAGGAAAGGTTTGGGCTGGGAGAAATGATACTAAATTTCTCTATGTCCAAAGACTAGGTGGAGCAGGAGTGAAGGAATGAAAGATCTGGCAGGATAGGAAGTTAGGATCAGAGAGTGCAACATTAAAGTTTAATATATCTGAGTTAGAAAGGTTCTATTGAAGACAAGAATCTACACTAGAATCTGGAGGTAGAGTTAAGGTTATTACAGATTAAGAGTCCAGCAATTTTATGACAAGGTCATTATATGAATTGTCCATGTTGATGTTGGTATGAATATTGCAGAAGTTAGGGTAGATAAAGAATGTGAATAAATTTCCAAAATCTTAATTAATAAAGAGGAGTGGCAAGGAGGTCAACACATATTGGCAATGAAGAGAGATAAAAACATTATAGTAGAATGGCTTAAATTTTAGATAAGAGAGATTTATCATTTTTTATATATATGTATGTATATGTAAATCGCATTTTACTTATTTGTTTTATTTACCTAATAGTTCATAGAATAAAAAGTGTTGATAGGGATTGTACTTGATGTAAAGCTTTAAGGAAAATATACTTTCTTCATCTTAATCAGTGATATTAATACATATTTTAAAACTTTTACCAAAAGGCATAGACAGTATATTAAAAAACAGGCTATACACAAACACATGTCAGCAGTATGCATCCAGCATTTCCTAGAGTGTTGTTGAATCTAAATTACATGAGCATAAATATCTTTAGAGTCTGTCTCTGTTGTGAGGCAGGAACTTTTCAACAGATTTCATCAGACTATACCCCCTGCATAAATCCTTTCTTTGTTCTAATTCCCTGCTAAGCAATCAATTTTCAAACTACTATTCTCTTTTCAAGTAGTCAATTCTGATATAATGCCTGGTTTGAAAATGTGAACTTGTTCCAACACAATTGATATATTAAGGAAAAAAATTGAACTTAATGTGAATTATGAGTTTCACATTTAGTTGTATGTGATATTATCCCTGAGAAACACTAGGTCCACACTCTGGCCACCTTCTGGTCACAGTTCACAACCCTTTTATGTGAAATATTTGTTCAGCCCCTCCCATAAATCCCGCCCTCATCCCTCACCACCCAAGTATTATCTCATTACAACATCAGCTCGAAATCAGGGATCTTGCCAGCTAATCAGGTCTGGGTGTAGAAGAGGCTCCTAGGGTGTGGTTCCTTGAGTGCCTTTCGTTTGAAGACCTGCAAATTAATGGGATTATTTATCTGAAACATGCACTCAACATACACCGGGGAAACAGGAAAACCCCTTTTAGATAAAGGAGGAAAACAGAAGGCACACAGCTGTTACTGGTCCATAGCAATTCTGAAACCCAGCCAGACACATTTTGCCAGTTTTTTAAAATAAATCTCAGTCTTAATTCCTGGAAGGTGGTTTTTTTTCCATGACTCTTGGCTCTGTCCCTGGAGTCATGGCTCCACTCCTGCCTTTTGAGTTATCCCTCCTTTTCCATAAAAACTTGTCTATGTTTGCAATGTAGCCTGTTCCTGCCAATCTTATATAGGGTTTTTTGAAGCATGGAGTTCAGGGATTGGTGGACTTTCACAGGTGTAAATGGACACCTGTGACATCATCTGTTGAAGTAGTTTGTAATAGTCCAAACACTTGTTTTTATTTCTCACTGTCTCTTTCCCTTTCAATCAGAGCTGGCAAAATTGTTTAAAAAAAATTGTGGCATTTTAATGTATCAATTTATCATCCACTTCTTTAGATAAAAGAGATAAAAGCCACAAACACACTTGTTTTGAGACAAGTCCTTCTCTACTTTGGGCTCCTGTGAGATTGTTATGGGAAAAGCTGTCTGAAACATTCTATGAGATATGGCTTTAGGTTTTTCTGAGGTCTTAATAAAGGTCTTACAGCCCTATTCTGGATGTGACCTTAGCCTAGAAGCTACTAGGGATGAGAGACAGTTTTATTTTCAAATCCAGTGAATCCTGGATCCTTTATATTTAACAGCTTGTTATTTAACTCATTTATCTCCTTTCATATTGTATCATAGACAGTGAGAAGAAGTCAGGTAGCACTTTTAATACTCTTCCTGGAAATCTCCTTAATTATATTATTAAATTCTCCATGTACATTTCCATGTACATTTGGTACATTTCTATGCTACCAAACTTTCTAATACTACAAAAAATATTTCCCTTTCATCCAGATTCCAGTAACATTTCCCTTACTATCCTTTGAGTACTTATTAAAAGCCTCTTTGAAACCCTTTAGTCTGCTACTAACACTCTCCTCAAAGCCTTCCAGCTTTTGTCTGGTCCCAAGGTAAGTGCCACATGTTTTAGGGTTTGGGTATGGAAATCTCCACTTCCAGGCTTAAAATTTTGTTGTAGTTATCTTTTACTCCATAACAAATCTCCTCCAAACTTAATGGTATAAAACAACCATCTTATTATACTCATGGATCAATCAGTGGTCATTTGGACTGCCTCCATATCTTGACTATTGTAAATAATGTTGCTATAAACATAGGGGTTGAGCGGTTAAGGTATTGTATTTAAGATCACTGCTGTTTATATAGCAGATATGTTCTTTCTCTGTTCCTCAATTTCTGGTGCCTCCTTTGGTAAGGCTTAAAGCCTAAGGGTGTCTTGATGACTGGGGAATGGGGTCATCTTGAAGTGTCTTCAGTCACATCTGGGATCTGATGCTGCCTGTTGCCTGGCAAGCCTACACATGGTCTGTCCCATGGCCTGGGCTTTTTCACAGCATGGTGGCTTCAGCCCTCTTACAGGGTGGCCTAGGGTTCCAAAGGTGAGTATCCTAACGCAAGTTGGAAGTGCATGTCATTTTTATTATTTAGCTTGCAAAGTCAAACTGTTTCACTTTTCTTGTATTAGCTGATCAAAGGAGTCACACAAAGATCTTCCCCGGGCTCCTAGGGGGCTCAGTCATTTAAGAATCTGCCTTCAGCTCAGGTCATGATCTCTGGGATCAAGCCCTGAGTGGTATCCAGCTCCCTGCTCGGTGGGGAGTCTGCTTCTCCCTCTGCCCCTCCCCTCTGCTTGTGCATGCTCTCTCTCTCTCAAATAAATAAAATACTAAAAAAAAAAAAAAAAAAGATCTTCCCAAGTTCAAGGGAAGGGCACATAGCTCCATCTCTTGATGGTAAAAGTTTTAAGGCCACATTATAAGAACATATGGGATGTGTTATATTGTTATGGCCATCTGCAGGAAAATAAAATCTGCCACACCATGTCAGTCAATGAGGAGCTGAACTACTGACAACCTATCATTGATCCCTGAATATGGACTAAAAAAAGTGATCTTTCACAAATGAACAAGACAGGTTTTGAAGGATATCCAAGGAAAATATTGACCGATCATCTTTTCACAAATTGATTGCCAATCTAAATGATCTCCATAAGACTAGCTTCATGGGTGTGTAAACTGTGCAGTTCCTCAGGGCTCCATGCTTAGAGAGACTCCACACTTGCTTTAATTTTCTGTTGTTGCTATCTTGAATTACTTAATTTTTAAACTTTTTCTCTGTCTCACAAATTATTTTTTTAGTTCTGGACTTCCATCCATTAGCAGTCAGGGCCAGCTTGGATTTTATAGAGATGTATTAGGCCTACATCTCTACACATTCCCTGTCAAACACTGGCTTGTACACTTAACAGAAGCAAGACAATCTAGGACAGAACAAAAACATGTGAAACAGGACCCTTATACATATAGACAGACACACACACACACAAAGAAAAAAAAATAAGCAGATGATTGACTAAAGTATTAATCAAATGTGTATCTTTATAGCAAAAGGTCTAATTACTTTATTACAAAGGGATACTTTTAATTCCCTTATTTAAATCTGATTACAAATCCTAAAATGAGAAAAATTTGCATCAAGAGCTTAATGAAATTAGAACTCAGATCATGGTACACCTACCTGGCAGCAGATGGCAAAGCAGTTTGGGCACAAGGGGGCCCAGTGAGTATTTCTGTTGGCCAGTGGTCCCTTGGAATGCTGCTAATTGAGGGTCTTCCAAATGATCTTAAGGGAACCTTAAGTAATGTTAAATGATGAGGACACCATAATAAAATCTGAATAAAAAGAGAAAGCTGAATTTCTTGTTTACTGTGTGAAAGCTATGCTGGTCAGACACAATCACTCTGAGTAGAGCAGACTGCTGATTTTATATAGGGCTTTTGGGGAAGCTTGGAGTTCAATGATTGATGGACTTTCAAAAGTGTAACTGAGCTGACATAATCTGCAGAAGCATGGGTACTTGGGTGAGATTGTTAGTTGCTTGGCACTCAGAGACAGTTTATTGTAGTGTGTTCCTGACTAGGTGACTTTCTGAAGCAAGCAGATTGGTTGGTTTGCAAAAACATTTTCACTGAGGTGTATTGCCATTGATACACTGAAGAGGTTTAAACTGGTTCTGGTGGCTACTTATTACTTTCTGCCTGCCACCCCCTGACAATCTACTTAGCCATTTACCCGAGGTCTAAGTCTATTTTCTACAAATTCTGAATTCCTCCAATTTTATTGATAAGATTTAACATTTGTAATTTGCCTCAAAGCTTTCATCCCTTTACACAAATCGATAGGCAGCCATCCTTGCGTCAAATCCTAATCTACAATCTGATATAGTACAAAGGATCAAATTGTCAGATCAGACTCACATGAATCAGAAATCTTACCCAGTATCCAACTTTACTAATAATTTCAAGAATAGGCAATCAAGAAGCGGGTCTAAGACATGGAAGGTGGCTCCCACTGCATAAGGTAACTTCACAAGACCTTATGGCTGGGCCAGAGAGTTGTATGTCTGCTATAGGAAGAAAGAACCTGAGAGCCATCCTCAACTGCATGGTTTTTCTTCTTTGACTTATTAGCATGGAAAATATTTTACTCAATTTCTAATGATTGAATTATGTTTGCTTTGTGATGGTATTTTAATATTTTTAAGTGTTTTGAGTTTTTTTTAAATTTTTTAATCTTTATAGAGAGCAAGAGAGAGAGAGAGTTGGAGCAGGGGGAGGGGCAGAGAGAGAAGCAGACTCCCAATTGAGCAGGGAGCCCAACGTGGGGCTCAATCCCAGGACCCTGGGATCATGATCTGAGCTAAAGGCAGACACCTAATGGACTGAGCCACCCAGGCACCCCAAGTGTTTTGAATTTTTGAATTAAAAAATTATTCCTGGATTTATTATATACTTATCTGAGAATATGGCTCATTTATTTTTTGCTTTTTGAGATGTCTTTAGGTAATTTTATTGGCCAGTTTATAAGCAATATTCTATTGACTCTCTGCTTTGGTGAGGTGTTACAGTGTACTGTTTTAGATTCACATTATTGTTATTTCTATTCTGTCTTATCAATGTTATGTAACAATTTTAATTTTATGTGTGTTCTCTAAATCATTACTTCACTACTTTAGATTTTTTTATGCTTTACCATTATCTTTTCAATAGCTATTTAGACAATATATATTTAATTGGTTTTAATACCCTCCACAAGTCTTTTATGTTTTCTCAATCTTGATTTCACTATTTTAATTTTCCTCTTAACCCTTTAAAGTAAACTTTCAAGTAAATATTTTTAGGAAGGTAAATTTAGTGGTATATGTTCCATATCTTTGTATAATTAGAACTTTCTCTTTGTACACAAATAATAGTTTGGTTATGTATTACATAATCTTCCTCTCTCAAAGTTGGGTGAATGCTGCACAGTTGTCTTCTGGCGTTACTTCTGGGGAAATATTTTAGATCACATTTTGTTTGTTTTTCTATTTTAGTTTTCCAAATGCTTTAAGATTGTGTTTTCACCCTTGAAAATTTTAAATGTCATTGAATCATGTCTAGATGGTAGTCTTTTTTCAATAATTTTACCTGGTACCTGGTAAGCCTTTTAGATCTGCGGAAACACATCAATTTAAAAAATTCTATTATTATTTCTCTGTGAATTTATTTCTGGTCTCTTAATGATGTCTATCATATGTCTCACTTTTTCTCTACAATCCTCTTTTTTTTTTTAGAATTTAGGAATCTTCTCAAGTGTGTCCTTCACTTCATTGTTTATTCAGCCAGTATGAATTGAGTGCCAGCTATTTGTCAATGTACTAAGCCTTGGGAATAAAATGAGTAAAACAGATATGATCCCTCTCTCTTAGATCTTCACTTTGGGTAGCAGAAGCATAGCAATGTGCAGAGAGAGTCCTTCCTTTACATCATCAAAGATGCCATGTCCTCATCATCAAAGATGATGTGCAGGGACACAAAAGTGGAATTGGGTCTAATTATTTTACAGTGTTTTGTTCATTTGATTTTCTGCCTCAGGACCCCAGCTGCATTTTGCTTTATGGAAATTCTTCCTGGGTTCCAGCAGATCATAAAGCATCACTGTCTTTTCATTATTATATGAAAAGTTGGTCTGGGACAAATCCATTATCTCTAGCTATCACCCAGTGTCCCTGTATGGTTAGTGTTTTAATTGATCTTTTTCATCTCAATAATACAGTAAGAACTATGATTTGATTTGCCATATCAATTCATCTTTATACCTGCGACTCAATCACAATATGAAAGGCTACATCAGAGGACAGATTTCTGAGACAAGTGGGCAGTTTATTTGCAGATCTATGACTATCCCTTCTGAGTGTTGGTTATAAAGCCTGTATATTATTTAGGCTTCTTGTTTTCTCTTTTTTGTTTCTCCAGGTCACCTTTAAAAATACCAGTATTTATTGACTACATAGGAAGCATCTAACAGAGAATATAAAATAAAATCAATATGTTTGGATGCTTTCTTAAAGCTAATTTTGTTTTAAAAATAAAATATTTGGTCAAAAAGTGTATTGTAAGTATATTCTTTTGTGAAATATCATTGAATTTTGTCAATTCTTATCATTTCAGTGCATAAATGAGAATTGATCATATGTATGTATTTCTAACAATTGTCTTGTAAACAAATGGAGGAACAAAAACTTTCTCTCTCTCAAAACAAGCAAGTAAACAAAAATGCAAGCCAGTATCTAACAAACAAGCATATCCATAGCTCTAATTAGCTCCCTAATGAAATGAAAATGAGTTAGAATTTTAATTGTGGTAGGTTTTTTTTTTTTTTTGTCTACCTATGTTTGAGTAAGTCTATCACACTGTAGGTATGTATTCATGTACAAATGACCATTCCCTCAGTATTAAAAGAATTGAATATCAGCTGTGGAGAGAGATAGAACAACAATAATGGACACAGACCACAAAAGTTTTAGGCTGTGGATTATTGTACATCTTTGTTCTTGTTCCAGCGTTTCATTACATTTGTATTTTTCTGGGAGACAGCATACAATTTTATAATTAAGAAGGACAAGATGGAATCCTTTGTGTTTCCTGCTGTGGTTTCTCAGTTGTGGTTTTAATTGTTGGACCAGTAGGAAAAAAGAAGTCTTTTAACTTAATTCTAAAGGATTGAAAAGGCAGTGAGCAATGAATGCATGGATGCAATGAGATTGGGGCTGGATATGCTTCTAACCGAGCAGAGAATTAATCAGCCCTCACACACCTTTCCAGCCAATGAATAAAACCCTTTGGTAAAAGATATCCAAGAAGGAGCATTTGTTTCCTTATCTCCTATATGGTTAATTATTTTTGTTTTCCCATATACTAGGCATGATTTGTATATATAGCATCTGTCTCTATTAGTGGAAAGATCTTAGTATTGGGGATGAGAAAACCTGAACATGGTTTGTGGTTAATTAAATGTACAGTTTTGTGCAGGTTGCTTGTAAATTCCCTGGGCCTTAGTTTCTTCTTCTGTAAACTGAATATGTTATACCACATACTTCTTTTTTTTTAAATTTTATTTTATTATGTTATGTTAGTCACCATACATTATATCATTAGTTTTTGATGTAGTGTTCCATGATTCATTGTTTGCGTATAACACCCAGTGATCCATGTAATATGTGCCCTCCTTGATACCCATGATGGGGCTAACCCATCCCCCCACCCCCCTCCCCTCTAAAACCCTCAGCTTGTTTCTCGGAATCCATAGTCTCTCATGGTTCGTCTCCCCCTCCGATTTACCCCCTTCATTTTTCCCTTCCTACTATTTTCTTTTTTTGTTTTAACATATAATGTATTATTTGTTTCAGAGGTACAAGTCTGTGATTCAACAGTCCTACCCAATTCACAGCGCTCACCTTAGCACATACCCTCCCCAATGTCCATCACCCAGCCACCCCATCCCTCCCACCCCCCACCATTCCAGCAACCCTCAGTTTGTTTCCTGATATTAAGAGTCTCTTATGTCTCCCTTTCTGGTTTCATCTTGTTTCATTTTTTCCTCCCTTCCCCTATGGTCCTCTGTCTTGTTTCTGAATTCCTTATATCAGTGAGATCGTATGATACTTGTCTTTCTCTGATTGACTTATTTCACTTAGCATAATACCCTCAAATTCCATCCACGTCGTTGCAGATGGCAAGATTTTGGGTTTTTTTGATGGCTGCATAATAGTCCATTGTGTGTGTGTGTGTATATATATATATATATCACATCTTCTTTATCCATTCATATGTTGATGGACATCTTGGCTCTTTCCATAGTTTGGCTATTGTGGACATTGCTACTATAAACATTGGGGTGCACGTACCCCTTCGGATCACTACATTTGTATCTTTGTGGTAAATACCCAGTAGTGCAATTGCTGGGTTGTAGGGTAGCTCTATTTTCAACTTTTTGATGAACCTCCATGCTGTTTTCCAGAGTGGCTGCACCAGCTTTCATTCCCACCAACAGTACCACATACTTCTTAAGTTCTTCTCCAGTTCATCTCTAAGTCATCAGGTATCTAGTCCACATATAAATTTCCC
The DNA here is from genome assembly GCF_002201575.2 of Neomonachus schauinslandi. Classification (NCBI taxonomy): domain Eukaryota; kingdom Metazoa; phylum Chordata; class Mammalia; order Carnivora; family Phocidae; genus Neomonachus; species Neomonachus schauinslandi. The sequence goes on from NC_058406.1 coordinate 61,849,643, forward strand.
CAAGTCTTGAGATATGGTTTTAGAACTTCTGAGGAAATACAAATCCAGTAGAAATTCATACATTGCATTTAATTATTTGTTTCTTTGAACTTTGAAACAGTTCTCCGACTCCATGAATATTCCATATTCTGGATTTGTTGAATTGCTCGTACTGAGATTTAACTTCTTTATCTATTAAAAATTTTGTATAATCTAACTTTATTAGATTCAGTATTAACATTCTGGACAAGATTTCTTTATACATGATATTGAAACATGTTTTGCATCATACCAGAAGGTACATTATGTTAGATTATATGTTATGTCTTGAATTTCCTAAATGTACATTCATACTATCAGTAGCTGCCAGATATGTCTTCTAATTATTTTCATTATTTTCTTGGGTCAAGTACTCTCAGTTTCCTATTAGTATCTAAAATCCTGGGGTGCCTGAGTGGCTCAGTTGGTTGAGCGTCGGACTCTTGGTTTTGGCTTGGGTCATTATCTCAGGGTCATGGGATCAGGCCCTGCATGGGGCTCTGAGATTGACACATTGGCCCAGAGTCGGCTTCTTCCTCTCCTTCTGCTCCTCCCTGCCCCCGGCCCCCACCATGCTCTATCTCTCAAATAAATAAATAAATAAAATCTTAAAAAATAAAATAAAATCCTTAAGCTGTAATCTCAAAACACTTTATATTTTGCAGTCCTCCAGGAAGCCCCTTTCTGCTCCAACTAAATCCATTTGATTTTTATCTTCTACATATGATCTTGCCTTTCCCACCCTTTATCTTCCATATCCTATTGTCTTCCTCTGGAATCTGTATTATGATTTCCCCTGGTTTTTGTTTATCACCCTTTATGATTTATCCCACACCATGTAAAATGTGCTTTCAGTAACACAAGATTCTGATTTGTATTTAGGAATAGTATTATGACACTACTGTGGAAGGACATTTGTCTATGCAAATCATTCTCTTATTCAGTTTTTTTTTTTTTTTTTACTGATCACATATTTGATTTATGGCATATACTTTTGTAATTTTCAATACAATGTTTTATTTTTTTTCCAACTGGAAATAATGGCTTTTCAATACAGGGATTATGTTGATTCAAAGTTATATCATTGAAAAGTTGAAAAAAGTTTTAAACATGTGACAAACCTGTTTAAAGAAAAACTTTTTTTTTTTCTTTTGATGTCCACAGCCATCACATATTTGATGAGAATGTGAGTCAACATAATAATGATGAATGAATGTACAGCTTTTTGTAAAGTCAAAGAAGCCACCCTGTGAGACTAGGCTATTATTCAGCAGTGTTGGGAGTTTTCTCTTCTAATTTCAGGTAAGGTATGAGTTTTATGTGGCCTATATTTCTGGAATTGGGCAGTTTGTTCCAGATGGAACTTTTATGGCTATGGTTTGCTAGGATATATTGCTGTACTTGCAGATCATTCCTTCACTGATAAACTGAATTGACTTCCCCATGTATTTAACTCAGTTTTTCATTGTAATATAGTGAAAAAATACTGGACTTGGAGTCAGAAGACTTAGGTTTAAGTACTGGCTCTGCCACTTACCTTATGTGTGACCTTGAGCAAATCCTTTAGCCTGTCTGAACTTTAATTGCCTTATATGCAAATGAAAAAAAAATCCTACCATGCCTACTTCACAGGGTATTTATCTTGCAAAAGATAAATTAGATAACATGTGAAAATCCCATCTTATAAAGCACCATCCAAATATAAAGGATTATTTATATTTTTAAACTTATTAAGGAGATAAGTAGCTTCTTTTAGGAAAAATTTTCTATCTTCTACCTAAAAATCATCTTATATTTTTCTGTTTTTTTAACTAAGAAAGAAAGATATGATTAGGTTTTTTAAAAGCAATAATATTTGGGGGCGCCTGGGTGGCTCAGTTGGTTAAGCGACTGCCTTCAGCTCAGGTCATGATCCTGGAGTCCCTGGATCGAGTCCTACATCGAGCTCCCTGCTTGGCAGGGAGTCTGCTTCTCCCTCTGACCCTCCTCCCTCTCATGTGCTCTCTCTCTCTCAGTCTCTCTCTCTCAAATAAATAAATAAAATCTTTAAAAAAATAAAAATAAATAAAAATAAATAAAAGCAATAATATTTGAAATGAAGAGAAAAAGAATTCACTTTTCTTTTAATTCTTTCTAGCCATATATTTTGCTCATTTTCTCTGTTATCCTCATTTCTTCTGTATTATGGTATTCTTTTTGGAGATAATTCAATAGCATTTTGCTAATTTTTTTTATACTGATTTAATTCCTGGCTTCACGGCTAGTTTTACCCAGTTGAACAAACCTCTCTGTTCTTACATTCTTTTCTCTTTGTAACATTTTTTGCTGTAAATCATGTTCCATCTATCAATCAATTACACAACCAATACTTATGACATACCTGCTATGTAAAAGTCACTCTTCTGTTATTAACTTAAAATTTTAGAATGTGTAACATCTGTTTTGGATTTCATTTATTCAAATGATAAACAATTTTTGTCACCTACTGTATGCAAGGTATCATGGTCATATAGAAGTGGCTCCTATTCTCAAGAAGTCTTCATATTATTCTGGGACGTGACATAGAAACAACTTCAACAATAAAATTGTAGGTATGGAGAGGAGAAATGAAGTATTTATAGAGAAGGGGTCATTCATGAGTTGTCTCAAATGAAAGGAGACTATTTGGTATAAAATGTGCTTTCAGTAACATAAGATTCTGATTTGTATTTAGGAATAGCATTATGACACTACTGTGGAAGGAGATTTGTCTATTGCTGTGTAACAAATTACAGTACATAGTGGAAGTCCACTTTATCTCTTCTTTCATAGTCTGTTGATTAGAAGTGAGTCACTAGGGGCCCCTGGCTGGCTCAGTTGGGGGAGCATGTGGCTCTTGATCTCAGGGTCATGAGTTGGAGCCCCATGTTGGGTATAGAGATTACTTAAATAAATAAATATTAAAAAAAAAGAAAGAAGTGAGTCACTAAGTCCAACCCACATACAAAGGGAGGGGAGTCAGTCTTCACATTTGGAAGAGAGAGGTATTAAAGAGTTGCAGACATGTTTTTAAACCACGGCACTCTGCCCTCCAGCCAAAAATTAGTTACATTCTTCCTACATGCAACATATACTGAGTCACTCCTAGATCTTCTCCACAAAGACTCATCCTTTACAGCATCAGCTTAGAGTCCAGGATGCCACCATCTATATTATATCCAGGTATAGATGAGGCTTCTCTGAGGTAGTTCCTTAAGTACAGTTCCTCAAATATAGTTGTTCTTGACCTGAAGACCTATGAACCGAAGTGACAAGTTATTTGCCCCACAAATGCTGAACACACAATGATGGGGCAGGCATAGAACAAATGCTATAAATACCCACATTCCGAAAGACTGAAAACAGGAGGCTTACAAGAAGGTCCATAGAAATTCCATATTCTAGCAGAGCACTAGTTTGTAGCTCCTTGACTTGGGAATTAAGACCTGGGACTCATTCTCCACGCCTCTTGGCCTGTATCTTGGTCTCCTGGTTTCACCTTCTGAGTCATCTTCCCTTTTCCATGAAAAGTAGCCTACACTTGTAGTGGAGTAGTCTTATAAGCCTGCTTCCTGCAAGGAGTTTGGGAACCCAGAGATCTCTTTTTATTTTGTACTATGTTGTTCCTTTCAGTCCATGCTGGTGGTATTCCTGCCATGTAATTCTCTTTAAAACTTGTGGGTCTCCTATGATTCTTGTTGAGGGTTCATCCTATTGACAGAAGCCATACCTCTGAATATTTTTGAGATATGCCCTTTTTACTTTGGCTTCTGCTGAGACTGCTGAGAGAACAGACCTCAACCTTCTTAGAAGCCTTGTTTGTTAACTAAAAGGTTCTCTGAAGCAGCTCCCTACATCTTTTTGAGGTTCAGTCAAAGGCTTTTATGGCCACTCCCTCAGCTTCATCTTTACCAGTTTTTCTGACAGTGTCCTGGGTTTGCTCTCTACCTACGGACATTTCTTTAATTTTAGTATAGTTTGCCATCTGGAGAGATTGAGAATTTTCACAACCAGCAGGTCCTGGTTCCTTTATATTTAATAGTTTTTTTCTGAGCTTATCTCTCTTCTCTCACATTTGAATATAATCAGTCAGAAAAAAGGAAAACAGGTGGCACCCTCAAAACTATTTCTAGAGATCACCTTAGGTGGATAATCCAGTTCATTAGCACATTTTCTACTTTTCACATAACTAACTGCATTTTACAGTGTCTGTTAAGCTTTCTGCCACTACATAACAGTGATTCCCTGTCCTCCAGCCTCGGATAACATTTTTATTACTTTCCTTTAAGCCTTTACCAGTAGCCTCCTCAAAGTTCATCAAGATTCTGCTAATCCTGTCCTCAAAGTCCATTCGACTTCTTCCTGCTTCTTGGCTCCAAAACCTTTCCCACATTTTAGGTTTTTATAATGGTATCATATCATTTCTAGTACTAAAAATCACCATTAGTTATCTATTGCTGTATAACAAATTGCCCAATGTGTACTAGCTTAAGACAAAAATCAGCATTTATTATTTTCAAATTTCTGTAGGCTAGGAACTCAGGAGTGGCTTAGCCAGGCAGTTCTAGCTCAGGATTTCTCAGGAGGTTGCAGGCAAGATGTTGACCAGAGCTACATTCACATGAAGGCTTGACTGGGGCTGGAGAATCTGTTTTTAAGTGGCTCACTCATGGGGCTGGTGACTTGATGCTGGTTGCTTTGTTGGAGGCTTCCATTCCTTGCAACGTGAGCCTGTCCACAGACTGCATGAGTGTCCTTGTGACATGATGTCCAGTCTCATCTAGGGTGGGCAATCTAGGAAAGCAAGGTGGAAGTGACAATGCCTTTTATGATTCAGTATCAGAAATCACAAACTATTACTTCTGCCACATTCTATTCATTACAAGCAATTCACTGTGTTCAATAGACAATCAAATGGAGGTGAATTTGGCTCCACCTTTTGAAAGGAAGAATGTCAAAGAATTTGCAGACATAAAAACCACCACAATCTGAATCCTGCTCTTGACCAGTAACTCTTGCAAAAAGATCACCAAGGGAATGCACACACAGAGAAATGACAATGAAAGAAAAGCAAAGATGGAGTTTGACCCCAAACCTCAATATATAGGGGAGACATTTTTAACGGAAGCTAGGTGGGTCTGAATGACATAATACAAAAGCAGGCCAAAAAGCTCTTAGGTATAATTCCACTCTAAAACCTAACCACTCCAAGGAGACAAAAATGGAAGGAGCACTCGTGAGAGAAGAGAAAGGGAAGCAAGGAGAACAGACAAAGATTTCCTTTAGTGTCTAGAATTGCTTGCCTCAGGTTTTTCCAAATAGGGTAGTAGCTCCAGGGCTTTTTCTGTGTTGGAGAAAAAATATGGAAAAAGAGAAAGAGAGGTCATGGAAGAATCTTAGGACAGCTGTAGTATTCTTATCATTCCAGGCCTGTGAAAGAAAAGCCCCAACATACATATCCTATGATATTTAATTAGCAAAGTGTGTCTACCCAGTAGTATAGTGGCCAGCCAGTATAATGCCTTTAAAACTGACCAGATCATAGCAGCAGATATCTCTTCTTTTACAGTGCAACAACTTGGGGTGAGGGGAGGGCAAGGGATAAGATTAACATTTCCCCATTTTTTTTTGTTTTTATCCTATTAATCTAGTTGACTTAACCATACTAGTGGTCAATCTAGAATGTGGTCGTGACTCTTGGGGTGGTGGGGGGAGATCAGCAGCACATTTAGGTAAGTCCCATTCATTCCTTTGTGGGACTCCTTTAGCAACAACAATTGAGAGCTAATATAAGGGGAGTCTGGGCCCCAAGGTCCTTTATGAATGTCTCTCAATATTGCCCCTAGAAGTGTCTGAGATGGATTAACTTGTAGATGAAGTTTATCCCAAGGCCACCATATGCCCTAGGCTGAGCTTTCATTCCTCAGTGAAATCCTTCATTCATTCCTGTTATCTCAAAAATGGTCCACTGCATTGAACCAGCATTGTTAAAATAAGCAATATGTAAAAGCGTAATGCCAAATACAGTTATACAACATAAAAATGCTCCAAATTTATTGCCACCCTAATAAAACTTAAAAACCCCTTCTCATAATCAACTACTAATTATTCTGTTGCCAGGGCCTGTTTTGGGGGGGTATTTGCCCTGACCTACAGAAGAAGCTCCAGCTCCAAATTGCCTACTAGCCAGTAGCAATGGGCAAGACAACCTTAGATGGCATGTTTGAGATCCTAAGATACAATAGGTCACAGTTTAACCAGAAAGTTTAAACAGCAGCTTTTCTTCTGCATTGTAGGGAATATCAGCTTTCAAACTGGAGTCAAGGGGTGGGGGGGGATCCTGCTGCCCACAGCACTCCTTAATTGAGCCAGTCCTATACTTCAGGGTCTGTCATTTGCAACATCCCACTTCTCCCACTTCCACATACCTATTTCCATATTAATCATGACACCTGGTGGCAATTCAGAAACCCAAATCACTAGATGAGAAAAGGGAAAGGAAACAGAATTGCCAATTAATTATATCTCAGTCCCAATTCAGTGCTTGGAAATCTAATCTTGCTATTAAGATCTCAGTCTCCTCTCTGGTAAGTTTTCTATCTCTGCCTTCTGAGTAGGGTCAGTGAAGGACACAAAAGGGTGTGGCCTTCTCCCCCTCCATCACTTCCTCCCCCATCTTATGTGCTTATGCCCCTCGTAGTATAGATGGGTTTGGGGTGGGGGGAGAGAAGAATACACTTAGGTGATTGCTTATACCTTAAAGATAAGGAGGTGAACCCCTTTCTGTTGGCTAATTTTGCTTCTTCCTCAGATGCTTAGTGCCATGAGAGTTGCTCATATCTGCAGATATCTCCACCTGGGTGTGGTAGGAAGCAGGCTCCCCATCATCCATTGGTCTTAGGTGTGTTCCCCTGATGCAGCCTCAGGCCAGGGGAATCCCAAGAGGAAAATGCTCCCATCTCACTTCAGCCCCCTTTCAGCAGAGTGTACCACTTGCCCCCTCAGGTATGTATTTCTGGCTAAGTGGGCAGCTGTCCTAGACAGAATGATGTTTCTCTTAATTACATCTCCAAATCGCAGCACCAAGGAGCCAGGAAACCTTCTATTTCTCCTTTTTGGAGCCACAGGGTACTCTGAATGCTTTGCATCAGCTCTCAGCCACTCCAGGCAGAAAATAGGCCCTTTCCCCATGACCTAGAGTGATTCTCAAACCCCGACTGATGGTTCTTCTGGGACTTCCAGCTTTTTCCAGGGTGAAAGAGTGAGGCAGATGGAACATCACCTTTTCCACACCTTTCTGCACCATTAAGAAAAAGGTAAAATGGAGGGGTGCCTGGGTGGCTCAGTTGGTTAAGCAACTGCCTTCAGCTCAGGTCATGGTCCTGGAGTCCCGGGATCGAGCCCCGCATCAGGCTCCCTGCTTAGCAGGGAGTCTGCTTCTCCCTCTGACCCTCCTCCTTCTCATGCTCTCTGTCTCTCATTCTCTCTCTCTCAAATAAATAAATAAAATCTTAAAAAAAAAGAAAAAGGCAAAATGGAGAAAAGACCAAGTATATAACAGTAATTCTTTCCCCAACTCTCTTTTTTCCCTCTCCCCATTTCTAGCTCTCTTTATACAGATGATAAAGGAAGTACTATTATCAAATAATTTCTGCCAAAAGACCTCAATATAGCAAATCATGTGCTGGGTAGTCTAGTACTAACAAACTAGTGAACTTGAAAGGTGAAGGAGGTGTCTTTTGTTCTTAGTGATAAGGTGTTATCAGAATATTTTACACCATCATATTGGATTAATACAAATGAGTTATGTGACCCATCTAAATTCCTGTGCTTGACACTGAAGAACTGCCATACTCTGAGCACCATCTATCACATCTGTACTGTTCCGCCACCTATCCCCTCTTTGAATCATAAGAAGCATCTGTTTGCTTACCACACATCATGCTGTTTTTATACACTGGCATCTTTCCAGTGCTTTCCTTCTCCCTAAGACCCCTCTTCCTTCCTCTTCTTTTCTCTCCATCACCATGACCATGTTGTTGCCTGTGTTATCCTTATATTCCAAGCTGAATGGACCACTTCTTCCTCATATCTTCAATAACTGTGGACTCCACATGGAATGGAACCTCGATGGTGATCTCCTTGAGGGCAGAGGGCACATCTCACTCACCTTTACATGCCTAGTGCCACTCACAGTGCCTGGCATAAAATAAGTGTGGGATACATAGTGAATTGAATTGAGTTTCTGAAGGAAACTTAACCATACCCAGTTTGTTCATTGGTCTTGTGAGGACCCCTATAGCGACTCTTCTATTTTTTCTTGGAAGATTCATTTTGGGAACAGGTCATTTAAAACCACTTACATCATGTTCTGTCTCTATGCTCTGATTGCATACCTTTCACAATAACATTTTATAGACAGTAATTATCCTGTCACTCTTATGATATAGGTTAGTATCACTGTATTGACTGACTAGCTTATTTATTGAACTATTTGTCTCAAAGACTCTCTTTCTTTCAGAAAAATTCAGCTTTAGAAGATAAAGGACCTAAAATATCTGTATATGAGCAAAGTCAAGAAAAAAGAGGTAGTTGGCTGCTAAATTCCTGACACTGTAATAAGCCAACTTTGATAGCATTGATTTAAGAACTAACCCAAGATAGATCTTAAAATCAGCTAATCTGTAGTTTCTTTAAAACAAATAATTCAACCAACAAAGGCACATGAAATGAATGATAAGCAACAATGATCAATGCTATCATATTCATTCTGTGTTTTGAGTCCAGGAGAATGGTCCTGGAATATTTTCTTTTCATAAAGCAGCTAAACCAATTTTTGTAATATGACCATTATGAGAGAGGCAGTTGCATAGTGCTTTGTGCTACTATGTGCTGGGCACTGTACTTAGTAAATACTTAATTTCATTGCAGTATTTAGATCTTACTACCCTCTTGTATTAGGTTTCTCCAGAACCAATAAGATATATACACATAAGGAATTAACTCACATGATTATGGAGGCTGGCGAGTCCAAATACCTGCAGAATGAGTTGGCAGTCTGAAGACACAGGAGAACTTAAGTTTTGGTGTGAGTCTGAAGGCAGGAAAGAAGCTGATGTCCCGGTTCAAAGGCAGTCAGGCAGGAGGAATTCTTTCTTACTTGGGGGAGGGTCAGCTTTTTTTGTTCTATTCAGGCTTTCAGCTGGTTGGACAAAGCCCACTATGTTAGGGAGGGCAATCTGCTTTACTCAGTCTACTAATTAGAATGTTGATCTCATCCAAAAACAACCTCACGGACACACCCACAATAATGTTTGACCAAATATCTGAGCACCTGTGGTCCAGTCAGGTTAACATATAAAATTAACCATCACACTTATGTAGTAGGTTCCATGTCTGTCCTGCTTTTTATGAGACCAGTGCTCTAACCCCTGAGCTACAGAGCCTATCCTGCTTTTTAAATGAGGCAAAAGAGAGGTGATGTAACTCTCTTGTCATACACAACTGATAAATGGCAGAGAATCAGACCCATTCTTTCTCAACTTTATTATATCAATTACCCAGGTATGACTGGCCAAAACATGGTATTTTAAAAAGAGGACAAGATTTGGAATTTAGACAGATCTTGGTTTTTATGAGAATTAAATTTTTAAAAAATGAATATAAAAGCACCTATCACTGTGCGTGGCATACAGATTCATTACATATAACTAACATTATTAGTATTAGTAGTAATACTAGTATTATTATTAAAAGGGTTATGATTATGAACAAATGTTTTTCCTCAGAATACTTGGTAGTGAAAATGCCAGAATGTACTTTAAATGAAGATATATTTGACCAATATTACTCTCTATTCTTTCCTTGCTTTTGTGATATAAAGATAAAAAAATTGTAAGTCACTAGATAGTTAATTTCTCCAACATATCCTCTTGCAAAAATAACATTATCTTTGGCAGAGATATACCTTATTCCTGCTGATGTCATTAGAAAATGGCAAGGTCAACCAAAATGAGAAATTGACAGCATCTCTGTCTTTCCAGTTTTTAATAAGTATTGTCAAAAGAAATAATAATCAGATTTGAACTTGTTTGTCCTTGAAGTGCCTTTTTTCTAAAAGGCCTCCTGGCAAATCTAATGTAAGATCAAAAGCAGCTGGGAAAAAGTAGAAATCACTTAAATGTACTTCCTTACTTTATTCTATGGGATAAAAATAAAATACTTATTCACTTTCAGTGACTCAGGCACTGGGGAATTTGCCTCCTTCTTTTCCTAGGGTGTGGGGAATGTTGGTAAAGGGAGCTCTAATGAAGTAATAAACCAGATTTTCCAGTATGTAAGTAAAATATAGCCTTCTAAGGAATAAATGGTATTTAAAGACTTTGTCCCCCCCCACCCCCACCCCTCACCTCATTTCTAGGGCAAAACTCCAAGCAACATTGAAATTAGTTATATATTTTTTTCTTCTTTTTCTTCTGCCATGGGGCCTCCTATCTTCCATCCAAAATCCTCATGTTCTTTCATCTCCACATTTTGTGTTCTCAGCAAAGGATGTAATAAACTCACAGCCATTAAGATACAATGACTTAGGTAGGGTGCCTGGGTGGCTCAGTTGGTTAAGTGACTGCCTTCGGCTCAGGTCATGATCCTGGAGTCCCAGGATCGAGTCCCACAATGGGCTCCCTGCTCAGCAGGGAGTCTGCTGCTCCCTCGGACCCTCCCGCCTCTTGTGCTCTCTCTCTCACTCTCTCTCTCTCAAATAAATAAAATCTAAAAAAAAAAGATACAATGACTTATAAAATTTACTGTGCTCTTTTTATCCATCCCCTTTAGAAATTAACAAGCTTCATAATTTAAAAAGCTTTAATTTTAGGCATCAATGTGATTCAGGAGGGATTTACTACAATCAGAGGGACCTTGCTGGAGTTGCTGAAATCATAACATGTAGAGAATGGGCTCTTTCTGCTTTCCTAGATGTTAAGGGCAGCCTTCTATTTTCTCATCTTCTCTGTAATGTGGGCTCTAATTCCAGCTACACTAATCACAGTGCTAATCTCCCTTACCTGATTCCTACTAGTGCTCTCCTCATTCTGTCTCTGTAGGATGTGTCAGTGCTCTTGTCTTCACTCAGAATGCCTTCCTCCGTCCTCTCGGACAACCCATGCTCCTGACTTCACATGAGCCCAGCTTAATCAAAATTCTCCATCCAAGGTATAAAGTTTACCTGAGGAAATAAACCATCCTCTAAAGAAGCAAAAATGAAAGAGTATAAGATAATATACAACTAATAGCCATTTGTGCATGTGCTGGTGATAGAGTCATGAGGAAACATCGTCCTGCCCCCAAGGAACTTACCTTCTTGTGAGGGACACAGACAAACAGAAAAATAACACACAGTCAAGACAATGCAGTAACAGCAACAGGCACGGGGCATTATGGGAGTGGAAAGGAAGGTACCCATTTGCAAGGTGCATTGTTGTCACCTGGGTAGCCCTGAGAAGCTGCATTATCACAGGAGTTGTGACACACAGTTGCCACACAATTTTGTTTTTCGAACTTTGCCAACTAACTACTATATTCGGGGAGGGGGGGTGAGGAGAAACATTTTAGTATAGTAGAACCAATGAAAACACACATCAAAAGGAATGTTTCCAGCAAAGGGGAGTGGTCAGACCATGAGCACCATTAGATGCTAGTAGCTCTCCATGTCACTGTGTCACACTGAATGAAAGAAGGAGCTGCTGAGTCACTTTCCTGATCACACGCATCCAGCTTCCTTCCCCCTGGTGTGGAAAAGTGCTCACTGCAGATTCCCTCATGCCTGTGAGCCAGATCCCCCACAACCATAAAACATGCTGCGTTTAGCATATATTTGCCTGTAGTAACAATCATATAAAGGGTTTAAATTCCTAAATGGGGGATTATAGAGAGCAGTGATTAAGAACCGGCCTGCTTAGGTTTGAGTCCAGGCTCCACAACTTACTAATGGTTTGATGATGGGAAAGAGGCTTAAATTCTTGATGCCTCAGTTTCCTAGTCTATATAATGGGAATAATAATAATAGCATTACCTCATAGGATTGATATGAGAATTAAATGAGATAGTAAGGTTAAAGTTCTTTACATTGCACCTGAAACCTAGAGTTTTAGTTACCTAGGGCTGCTGTAACAAATCACCACAAACTGCCTGGCTTAAAACAACTGAAATTTATTCTATCACAGTTCTGGAGACTAGGAATCAGAAATCAATGTGTCAGCAGGGCTGTGCTCCCTCTGAATCATTCCTTGCCTCTTAGCATCTGGTGGTTGCCGGAAATCCTTGGTGTTGCTTGGCTTGTAGACACATCACTTCAATCCCTGTGTATACCATTACATGTTGTTCTCCTTGTGTGTCTCTCTGTGTCCTCACCTGGCCTTCTGATAAAGATACCAGTAATTGCATTTGGGGTTCACCTTAATCCAGTATAACCTCATCTTAGTTTAACTACTTACATCTACAAAGACATTATTTCCAAATAAAGTCACATTCACAGGTTCCAAGTAGACATGAATTTTGGGAGAATACTATTCAACCCAGAATACCTAGTAAGTATGCAATAAATGTTAGTTAAAACACACTCACCCATTTTACCACACACACCCATAAACATAAAACATACTCACCTACACGCACAGAGGGAATTCTGGGAAGATGATGGTTTCAATATGGCCTTATTCTAACTCTTTATTCTCAACTCCGGTCTCTATTTCTGAGCCAAGTGGTTGGGGGCTTTCCAGAAGAAGGCTCTGAGGATGGACATGCAGCTGTTGGAGAGAACTGGTGGAGGAATATCTTCCCTCTGGGTCAGTCCCAGGGGAGAGTTGATACCAGGTTCCATAGTTTCCTTGGATCTCAAAGAGTTGAGGAGTAGCTGAACAAATGGGCTGAATCTTTATTCCAGAGAATGAGCAAATGGGAGGAAATTGGGTGCAGAGATGATGAATGGAGATTGACTGCCTGCTTGCTGCACCCAAAAGAGCAGAGACCAGTGCGTCGTCTTCTATTTTCAGACCTTTGGCCATGTAAGTTGCCCCAGCAGCTTCATCTGAGCCCTACTAAGTGGACAAAGGAAAATAAGGCACACCAGGGGCCCAGGTAGAGAGAAGAGGACTGAGCAATGACTTTTGGAATGAACTGCTATTAAAATATAGCTGCTGGAGAAGATAAAGGATAACAGGAATAAAACAATGAAAAGAACACTCAAAATATACAAGGAGAGCACAAGACAGATTGTCTGGAACTAAAACATGACTTCTAAATTAAAACATTCAGTAGACGAAGAAGAGCATCATCCCAGTCAAGAGCTGTGTATTGGTCTGAAAGATTAAACTGATTGGCACAGAACAAACTTTCAAAGAGATAGAAATCATGATGAATAAGAGAACAGACCTTGAGGAAAGATCTATGAAAAACCTAATATGGGAATTACAGGAATTCCAACTAAAGAAAAAGAAGCAGAGGGATGAGAGAGCGAAAGTCCTGACTGTAGTATGAAAGTGCATACCATGTTCCCAGAAAGACTGAAGAGGAAAAATTTATTTAGGCAGATCCTGCTAAAAGTCCTAAATTCCAGGATAAAGAGAAATGTCACAATTCCGGAAGAAAGGGAAAGGTGGTTAGAAAGGCAAAACAATCATACTGGTTTGAACTTCAGCAGTATTTGAAGTTGTAGATGACTTAGAGAAAAGGACTAAAACCCAAGGATCCAAGGCAGAACCAAGATACAATTCATTCATCAGACTGAAAGTAAGATATCTGTGGCTATGCTCCCGCTAAGGAAAATACACGAAAAAGGACACAAAGCAAGCAAAGGAATTGGAATAGAGACTTCAACATAAAGAAGATGAAAGAGAAAGAAAAGTGTTTAGAAATAAGGAGGTTTAAGTGCAGATTCAAAAGATACTATAGATACAATAGAGAGAATACAATGTGCAATTTTTTGGCAATACAGTAATCCTTCCTTATCTGTGATTTCAGCTTCTGCAGTTTCTTTCTTTTTTTTTTTTAAGATTTTATTTATTTTTTGACAGAGAGAGAGGCAGTGAGAGAGGGAACACAAGCAGGAGGAGTGGGAGAGGGAGAAGCAGACTTCCTGTGGGGCAGGGAGCCCAATGTGGGTCTCGATCCCAAGATTCTGGGATCGTGACCTGAGCCGAAGGCAGACATTCAACGACTGAGCCACCTAGGTGCCCCTCATCTTCTGCAGTTTCAATTGCCCATGGTCAACCATGGTCTAGAAGCAGATGATCTTCCTTCTGTCATTAGAAGGTCAGTAGTAGCCTAAGGCATTGTTACAATTCCTACATTAAGCTCCTCACTTCATCTCATCATGTAGGCATTTCAGCATCTCCCATCATCACAAGAAGTGTGAGTACAGTACAGTACAATAAGATATTTTGAGAGAGAGACACACTGCATTCACATAACTTTTATTATAGTATATTGTAATTATTCTATTTTATTATTAGTTATTGTTGATCTCTTACTGTGCCACCTTTATAAGTTAAATTTATCATAAGTGTGTGTATAAGGAAAAAAACCCATATTATATATAGGGTTTGGAACTACCTGCAGTTTCAGGCATCCACTGGGGGTCTTGGAACATTTCCCCTGCAGATAAGGGGGGAATTACTGTAAATTTGAAAAACTAGTGAAAATAGATGTTATTCTAGTAAAATACAAAATATCAAAGTTGGCATAAGAAGAATTGGAAAATTTGAATAGACCAGTGTTGATAGCAGACATTGGAAATATGGCTAAAGATTACTATTTTTAAAAAAACAATGGAATCAGAAAGTTTCTCAGTTGAATTTCGACTAACTTTTAAAGAACAATTCCAGTGTTTTTAAACTATTCCAGACATAGAAAAAGAAAGTGCCCAAATCCACTTAATACTCATTTTGTGAGTACCACTTAACTTTGATACCAACCCTAAAAAAAAAATAGTAAAAGTAGAAATAGACAGATAGATTGATAGATGATAGATAGATCGATAGATAGATAGATGATAGATAGAGACAAATAGACAGATTGACTGACATAGCCCCTCCTATGATAGATGGATGGAAGAATGGATGGATAGATAGATTTTATTCATGCTTTCTGAAAAACAATAAGATACTCATTATTCAGCTTATTAGCTTTTATTTTTATTTTTAACATTAATTAATTTAATATAAATGTCAGACTCCTGCTTAAAAATCCTTCATTTGCTCTCCATTTAGTATGTTTTATAAAACGATCATAGAACATCTATTTTTTTCTTTTTTTTTTTTTTGAGGTTGGAATAATTTTTTTAAATTTAAATTCAGGTTAGCTAAGAATAGTGTAGTACTGGTTTCAGGAGTAGAATTTAGTGATTCATCACTTACATATAACACCCAGTGCTTATCCAACGAGTGCCTTCCTTAATGTTCATCATCCCATTTACCCTATCCCCTCACCCAACACCCCTCCAGCAACCCTCAGTTTGTTCCCTATAGTTAAGAGTCTCTTATGGTTTGCCTCCCTCTCTGTTTTCATCTTATTTTATTTTTCCTTCCCTTCCCCTATGTTCATCTGTTTTGTTTCTTAAATTCCACATATGAGTGAAATCATATGATATTTGTCTTTCTCTGACTTCTTTTGCTTAGCATAATATACTCTAGTTCCATCCATCATAGAACATCTATTTAATTTGGCAAATTATTTGGTAGTTGTAGGAATATGAGGTTTTGTACCATGTTATATGTATTCAATTTATTTTTAAAAACACTTACTTGACATTTACCTTGAACCACACTGTACTAAGTGCTTTACATTCATTAACGCATTCAGTCCCACAGTAATCTCCTGATTTGCACCATTACTTCTGTTTTAAAGACAAGGAAACTGAGGTTTGGAGAGAATGAACAGCTCACACAAGACTGCAGAAGAGCCGGGCTCTTCAAGTCAGCATCTTACTGTTTATGTGTCTCATCTCCTGGGCCAGACCGGAAGGTCCTTTGGGAAGAGGCTATCTTACTTATTTTGTGTTCAACATGCACCATCATGGTTCTTCGAACTTATCTAAGTACTAGTAAGTATTTGTTGAAATTAATTGGCTGAGTGGCACTTTTTGTTTGTTTTAAAGTAGGGAAAACTTGGTCATGTTTCAAAGTATCAAATATGGGCCAATGTAGTTATTGAAGATGCCACAGAGGGACGTATTAATAGATCACGGTCAATTCATCAGTAAGTTTATTAACTATCTTTTCCTGCCTAGTTGATAGAAAGACAAAGTAGCACAGAGCTCACAGGAAAGCATAATCTGAGAAAGATGGACAGTTTCTCCTCTGAGAGTACAGGGGCAAATAGACAAGGAGAGTTGAAGCAACATGGATATGCAGAGATAAACACAAACAAGAGGGGAGCTGAGGGCCTGCCCAGTCTGTTATCAGAGCTCAGAGGAAACAATTGGGGAAATATTTTCTAGACTGTCAGACCTTATCTTTGCAATTTAGTAAAAACAGCAACTGAAAATACACCTGCTGACATGACTTTCATTTATAGTTGAGATCTGGGGGCAGGAATTCATTTGAATAATGCCCTTGTTTTATTGAAACAACTTGGTTGTTCCATATTGGAGTTCACTGGTAGGTCATATATTGATAAGCCAGCCAGTTCCCCAAACTTTAAATGATTGCTGATCTAGAAATTGAAAAAGAAGTAAATTTGGAAATGGTCTGAAAACCAACAGTGAGAAATACTCTGTGTCAGTTTTCAGATAAACATGACTGTCTGTTAGCTCCTCTAGTCATTTAGTGAAGCTGGGCTATTGCCCTACAAAGCTTTCTGTGCAGGGTCTTTGGAAAAGTGAGCTGAGAGTTCTGTATGGTTGAATGAGCTGAAGAGTAGAATGTCCATTGTCTACATGCCCCAAGATTATCTGCAATGTCCAGTTTTCCACTTGACCACACAGAAAATAGGTTGGCTATAAATTATTGTTTCAGTGTCAGCAGATAAAGTTATCATGGAGCATATTTCTTTTATCCTGGGTAGAGTTGTTTTTTTAATCTTTGCATAGTATATTTTTTAGTTTAGTTTAGTTTTGTTTTTAGTGAATGCTGGAAGCTTGGAATTACAACATCTCTCTATTTAGCCTTTCCTTTTTTTTTTTTTCAAAGAACACTTCCAATTTCTTGCTGCATTTCATGGGAGTCCTAATATCCTAATCTAGTCACAGTACAATGATTTTCATTTATAAAATAAAATTGCTCTCACAGCATCAAATTAAACTCTCTTTTTAAATGAAATCAGTGGTTAAAAAATTAACCCCCCAAACAATAAAAATGTATATTTTCTATATATGTAATAACTAACATGTTTTTAACAAATCACAGTTTTTAGTGCCTATTTGTGCATGTTTTAATAAACTGTCACTACCATTCTCTGAAGGAGGTGTTATTGTCTTTTCTAGTTTAAAGATAAGAATTGGGTCCCAGAAAGAATAAGTGACTTGCCTATGATCACATACCAGTAACTGGTGGAAGTGGAACTCAAGCCCATTTTTTTCAGCTTCTAAATCCTGTGTCTTGTCTTCAGAGGGAGAAGTCCCTATTGATTCACTCACTGTTCATTTACTCAAACATTCAACAAACATTTATGAACACTGTGTTGGCTTTTGAAATACAAGGGTGAATAGGACATAGTCCCTGCCCTGGTAAAGCATACAGTCTAATGGGAGAAGACAGTCAAATAAATGGGAAGGATGATCTGTGCTCTTGTTAGAAAAAATACAGGAAGTGATGAAAGCCCCAGTGGGGCTGGGGGGCGGGCAGTGATGGGGTGGTCAGGGAAAGCTTTCTGAAAGAGGTGATGTCAAGGTGAGACAGAATAAATAAGTAGGAATTTGTGGTAGGGAATGGGGAACAACATTCTGAACTAAGGGAACAGCATATGCAAAGGTCCTGAGTCAGGACAAATCATGGGTTGGAAGGTGAATATTAAATAGTGGTCTCTTTAGCCATTAGCTCAAACATTGAGTGTTGGAGAGGTAAGGGAAACCTGAGCAAGCTGGGTCTTGGAACTAAGGACAGTCTTGGAAGATTTCTAAGCTGGGAGGTACTGTGTTGTTTTATTACTTTAAAAAGGCCACTCTGGCAGGAGTGTGGAGAATGGATGGGAGAGAAAGTAAGACTACCATAAGGAAGGACAATTAAGGGGTTAAAATGATGAAAGAGGTGATGGGTGAGAGTGGCCTGAACTGCTGCCTGGTGGCCACATCTGGGTAACTGTGGCAATTCCATTTGGAGAATGAAAGACAGGCCTGCCTAAGCACTCTCTAAGGCTAGCAAAGCAACCAGAGGACCCCAGGTACTTAAAACACTGACAACAACTATAGGGCCCCCAGTTATGTAAATTCCACCCAGCTGGCAGGCCAGTTAACTTGCCCAGTCTTTGACTTGATTGACCCTCTCCAGATACACAGAAACTCACTCCTGGATGGTGTTTCCCCTCCTTAGTTAAAAGCATTCTACTGATATGCAGTAGACATCATAGCCACTCTGACTGGTTTTATTTGATTGAGTTGTAGTTATCTGAGGATTAGACAGATATTGATTCATGTCATGTTCTGTGCCTTGGATTCTCATCTAATCAAAACATTGCCAAAACATTGTCTCCTAAATGCAAAATTACTCAGTGAATAAATCCTAATGTGAAGCTTTCAGGCAAGCCATGCTTAGAAATGAAATTTAAGTAGGAGAAACTTCAAAAGGAATTGGGCAAACTGTTGCTAATCTGAAGATAATAATTTACGCTCTCCTGGTACTTGGCAGTGGGGTAGCAAGGTGGCAAATAGAAGGGAAATGCAAATTGAGTAAATCTACTCAATTAACTAGGCTATCATTTGCTGCTCTTTACAGAGGATAAAATCTCACCTCTTTAGCATGGAATACAACGCCTTTCAGGATTGTTGCCTGCTAGTCTGTTCAATCTCATTCTTCCCACACACATTTTCCTCTTCCTGGAATACTCTCTCTTGTTTACCCGTGGATCCAATACCTGTTCACATTATAAGACTTTGCTAAACATTACTTCCTTTCTGATGGCTTTTCTGCCTCCTGCCATCCCCACCCACCAAATTCTTTTCTTCCTCTGCATTCCCATTGTACCTTGTCTGTGCTTCCATTATAGCATTTACATGTTATGGATGTATATGCAATCTCTCCTCATTTATTCACAGTTCCATATTTATCAATTTTCCTACTTGCTAAAATGTATCTGTAATCTGCAAATCAATACTTGTGGACCTTTCATGGTCACTTGTGAGTACATTCACAGAAGCAAAAAATTTGAACCACTCATCGTGAATGTTCCCAACTGAGGTCATACTAGCAATGCTTTATCTTCTTGTTTCAGCTCTCATACTGTGAACAAGAGTCCTTTTGGTGGTATAATTTGTAATACATTTTCACATTTTTGTGCTTTTTGTTGGTGGTTTTTTTGTTTAAAATGCCCCCCCGCCAAGCATAGTGCTGAAGTGCTATGTAGTGTTCCTAAGTGCAAGAAGAACGTGATGTGCCTTAGAGAGAAAAACACATGTGTTACATAAGTTTGCTAAAGCTTAAGCCATGAATTCAATGTTAATTAACCAACAATATATATTGAGTAAGTTGTCTTTAAACAGAAGCACACATAAAACAAGGTTATGTATTTATCAGATGACAAAAATGTAACCAGAGTCTTGCAGGAACGTAACCCCGTATTTCTTAGGAGCAGTGGCTCAGTATTCACTAAGTCACTGTTTGTGGTGACTTTATATAACAAACTAATGACAAATAATGAGAATCACTATACTTGTTTGTTTAGGTGTCTGTAGAATTGCTTGAGAAATGAGACCATCATCTTTGTATACTTAACACCCAGAATGATGGTTAAAATTAAGAATATGGTTGGTGCTTAATATTCTTGACAATAGTACCAAAGGATATTTCAAATATAATTTCACTGGTAATTGAAATGGATTCTTCCTTATTCCAATTCCACAAAGAATGCCTGCTCAAAGCCAGATGATTATAATTCACTTTTTAGTATTAGTTTGGGCATTAACTCCTAAGGGAACTGTGAATGGTCTTAAAACATTTATTGACCTAAAGGGATTGTGGGATTACTGCATTGAAGTTATATAACTCTAGGAAAAATCAGAGCATATTATGTGGCATACTCAACAGAAATAAGGCTCCTTGAAACAGAATTTGCTAAAGCAGTGAGTTTCAGTGGTAGGGCCTAGGGATTTGGATTTGAAAAAGGACTCTAGTGGTTCTAATATAATGTGTTCACCTGCCACATGATGAGAAATACTGCTATTCCAGGAATTTCTTACCTGGAAATTGTTCTCTCTGGAGATCCCTAAAGGGATCTTTAACTCAGTTCTTTTTGAAGATAAATAAAGGTTTTTGTTTTGTTTTGTTTTGGCAAATGAGTGGCTCCCTAAACTGTATATCTTTTACTGTATATATGCATTTACAATAAACTCTAGTCTATTTCACCTCTTCTTCACTAAGCAGCAGGTGCTGATCAGCGTGCTAATGAAGAGTTCAGGTTCATTTTAGGCTCTCTTCTAGGTTCCTTTTAGGCTGCTTTTCTCACACCTAGTCCAGTCTGAGCTGGGATACAGACTTCTAGTTTCAGGGCTCTCATAATACTAAGTTTTAGGGTACTATCAGAGTAGGCTGTGGTAACAAACAACCTTCAAACTCTGTGTTTAGAACAACCAAGTTTTCCTTTTTTTTTTCCCTAATACTATACATCTAACTGTGTTGGCAGGGGACGGTGTTCTCAATGGTCATCCAGGGGCCCAGTCCCATGAAGTCTTTATCATCTTCTAACATTGCTATTTCAACACAAGTTTTCAGGGTTTGCTCTGACAGGGAATATAAGCATGGATGATCATGCACTGGATCTTAAACACACCTGCCCAGAAGTGACACATCATTTTTGGTCCTGTCCCATTGGCAAAACAAACCATTGGCTATACCTAACTTCGAGAGAGAGAGAGAAGTATAGTCCTCTAGTATTCCTAGAAGAGGAGAAGAGAAATATTGGGCAGTAATTATAATGCCTACCATAATCTGGTAATCAAGTATTAGGTTCACTTTTTTTCCCCTACATGCAGTATGCTCCTATGCCCTGTGTCTTAGTCTGTTTGGGCTGCTGTAATAAAATACCAGGGATGGAGTAGCATATAAACAAGGAATTTATTTCCCATAGTTCTGGAGGTTGGAAAGTCCAAGATCAAGCTGCCAGCAGATTTGATGTCTGGTGAGAGCCCATTTCCTGGTTCAAAGATGGCACCTTTTTGCTGTGTCCTCACTTGGTAAGAAAAGTAACTTTCTTGAGTCTCTTTTATAAGGGCACTAATCCCATTCATGAGGGTTCTGCCCCCATGACTTAATCACCTCCCAAAGACTCAACCCCCTAATACCATCACATATGAACATTTCAACATATGAACATTTAGATCATAACATCCTGCAAAAGAGAGAATCCCAGATCCCTATGAAACTCTGTGAACTAAAAAGACAAGTCTTCTGCCGCTCCCCTCATGCCCTCATCGTGAAGGATAACTTCAATAAACATTCACATTCTGTAAGAGTAAGAATGGGAGACACATGGCAGTAACTTTTTTGGAGCAATTCTGAAAACTCACTGGCTTGTGCTGGTGAGGTATATTCCTAGAGTGAGCTTCATTCTGATCCCCAGGAAAGTCTTTCAGTCCAACAATCTCCACAGCCCTTGGCTTGGCCCACTAGGAGGTGCTTCCTTCTCTATTATCATCCTTGGTCCCATAACTGAAGTGGGCATTGGATGATGCTGCCATCTCAACATGGGGCTTTAGGCTTTGCTGCGGTGGGAGAAATAGAGAATTGTACTCTTGATCTTAAATGCTTCTGTCATTGGCCAAAATAGACCAACATTAACTTAAATGGGTGGTTCCAAGGATGCATGTTTGTCAAGTCCTTAACAAAGTGCCTGGCAGATAGTGAGTGCTCTCAAGTGTTAGCTGTGATGTTTGCTACCGTCCTGATCACAGTGTTCTGTATTGGACTGTGCTAGAAACTACACTCTTTTTACAGAGTAGGCATTCTTTGTTGTGGATGTCTGTAAACCCCCTGCTGGATTATCCTTGAATATGATGGAATGACAGAAGATATTAGAAGTCCTCTGATGGGCAGGGTTTCCTTCTGAGAGCCTTCATTTGTGCAGCACATGCATTTGCTGTATGGCATCACTAAACATCTTGGTATAGTGGTTAGGGAAATTCTGCTCCTTTGCTTCATGCCCAATATGGTGAGGGTCACAGATGCCCACTAGGCCCCTGCATTTCATTGCTTGAGTCATTGTACGCAACAGGACAATACACAAAGATTCCTCAGAAATGGGTGAATTTCAGCAAATTCAGGAAAAATGAAATCAATGTATTAATAACAGTGTTAGGGGAAAAAATATTCTATTATGGACATTGTTCTTTGAGCCTTTGGGATGCTGCTAATCATTGACACCTCTTCCTTTACTATCCAGAAACAAGGTTTCATAAAAAAGAATAAAGAATCAGATGACTGATTCCTTTGCACCAAGTGAAAAACATCTGTTTTAGCTTGGGCTTCTATAGCAAAAATACCACAGACAGGATGGTTTAAGCAACAAACATTTATTTCTCACAGTTCTGGAGGCTGGAAGTCCAAGATCAGGGTGCCACCATGGATGGGTTCTGGTGAGGGACCATTTCCTGGTTTGCAGATGGTTGCCTTCTTGTAATACCTTCACGTGGTGGCAAAAGAGGGCTCTACTCTTTATTCTAAGGCCACTAATCCCATTGTGGGATTCCATTCTCATGATCTCTTCTAAACCTAATTATTTCCCTAAGACTTTACCTCCAGATACCATCACATTAAGGATTAAGGCTTCAACATATGGATTTTGAAGGCACACAAACATTCCATCCATAGAAATATATAACTGACTCCCACAAAGCTTGTGGACACCCATGATGTACCAGGCATTATACTCATCACTGGTAATATAAAAATGTGTAAGATGTGGTTCTTGCCACAAGGAATAGCAATCCAATGGGGGAAAAGATGGATCAGTAAGCTGAAAATTCCATATAACATGTTAAATATTCCAAACAGAAGAACAAACAAAATGCAGTGGTTCTCAAATGTGGGAACAACTTACATCTGTTTGGGATATTAAGATTTAGTTTGGTTGCCATGGCAAGTGGGCTGAACTGATCATCAAAAAAAGTTGGTATTTCTTTACTGTGACCTATTTGTACACCCAAATCATGTTCACTTTAGTATCTTTGGAATTAAGCCAACTAGATTTTTGGTTCCTGTCAGATTTGCCTTGGTTTTATTACATTTTTTAACAGTGGGTGGCCTGTTACATTCCTTTTGTTTCCCTTTTTCTCCTGACCTTTGTTTGTAAAGAACTGTATATAAAATAAAATGTTCAGTTGGTTTATATATTGGCATCTGACCGTCCCTGATCAACGACTATTCACAATTTCACATTTCTGGCATCTCTTCCTCAAGAACCTCAGAGACAGATTGGTTAATGTTATCTTTCAATTTGCCTTTCCTTTTATTGGAAATGTAGAAATACATATTATTTTGGCATGCTGAATTTGACCTTTTCCAGACCAGTTGTTTCATCTATCTGGGACAAAGGGAGTAAAGCAGACTGTAAAAAGCAGGTCAGAGGGGAAGATTACTGATGAGAAAGAAAGCCTGACTCAGAAGGGAGGCGATGGCATTCACAGTGTTTTTAAAGTACTTAAGATATTGTACTCTCTCAAGAGAATCTGTCTTCAACAAGCAAAGAAGAATGTCAGGAAATTGTATGGCTCTTGAAAACAGCTCTCCATCAAAGAGGGATAAGAGAGCTCTCTGAAAGCAGAAACCTTACAGAGTGGGGAGCCCGGGTAATGCTGAGACTATCATCCAGCAAACTTTTGGAGACTTTGGCCATTATCTCAAAGTTGACAAAAGTTAGCTGAATGAGGAATTAAAAACAAATGTGAGTTAGAGCCCAGCTGTCAGAAAATAAGACAAATCTGCCTCTGGTACCTAGTTAGACAAAGGCATAAACTAGGACTGGCCAGTCCTAGACAGAGCAGCCACACATGGCCGTGTGGGTTGTCTGGTGCACAAAGTGCCACATTAGAGAAGACGGTGTCCACAGCATAGACATCATAGATCTTCATAGTTGTTATTTTTGAGTAGATGGCATTTAAGTGTCTTGTTTTAACAAATCCATGTAGAAGGACAATTTTCTGATAGGTGGATAAAACTGTCTTGAGAAAGGGGCTCCTTTTCTAATTTGGACACACTGTATGAGCTAGCAGCAGCTGCATGCTCAGAACCAAATGAAATCAGATATACCTATTCCTCAGTGTTCTTTGATACTTGGGTCCGCTCTGGCAGGATTGTGTCCCTAGATCTCATTCATTCATTCATTTAAACAAGCAAACAAACAAAGAACTAATTGGATATCTGCCACATGCCAGCCACTGTTATGAACAAAAATCCCTGCCCTCACGGCACTTTCCCTCCAAAGTGAACTGTGAACTGTGAACATCTGGGAGTTGGGAAGAATAAAGGACAGGGAGTGTTGGTGCAGAGAAACATGATTAGGCTTGAATCCTGTGTTTAATCCCAGCTCCAAATGGTGTGGCCTCGGGCAGTTTGATTCCCTTCACTTTATTGGTCTATAGAAAAGGTTAATAATACTTGACTCGTTGACTTTGTTGGAAAAGTTAAAGATATTATATTTAAAAAACTTTTAATATGAAGCTTATGACATAGCAGGTATATGATTGATGGTTGTAATAATTATTATTATTGTAATTATTATCTAAGGATAATAGCATGGACAATCCAATCCTGAGTGTACCCCTGGACAGCAACCTCTGATGCTTGTCGTTGGCCTGACATGGAAGGAGGGTGTTAGAATGGGAACTTCTACTTCCTGTAATCTGGATTCACTTCTCTTCCTCACTGTATAAAACTTGTTTTCTAAACCTCCCTAAAGAAGTCCAGTGTGGTGAAAACAGACAGACCTCATGACCTATGTGAGATTATGTTTCTACATGTTTCCAGGGGGCTGACGTTTATATGAAAGAGAGGCTGAGTTAGAGGTTGTCATGGGTGGGTTCTGGGAGGCCAACTGAGAGATAGAGATTTGCAAGTAGGAATCTTGTTAGGTGTGCTTCTGGAATCAGCACCTGCAGGAAGAGAAGAAGGCAGGATTGGGCAGAAAGGGAAATTAAACAATGATGCATTGAAACAGAGGCCTCAGTTAAACTTACGGGAGCTCTGGGGTTGGGGTAACTCTTCAAACTTGACTAGAATTGGAGAGTGGGAGCCAGGACTTCATTCCCATCTCCTCTAACAGTCATTGCTTGCAGGCTGTCCTTGAGGAGGGGGGTGACCTTGAGTTAGGCTCTCTTCAGCAGAGTATGAGCCCCAGTGAGGGACTCAGCCAAGAGCTTCAGCTGCCAGCACTCCCAGCGGTTAGGGAAACAAATGCCTCAGTCCCGGCGGGGCAATCTGAGCAGCACATCCATGACAGAGGTAAAGGTCACCTCCAAGGCAAACCCATCCATAAAGAACTCTGCAGACAGAGGCATTAGCTGTGCTTTCTAATCTTTTCTTCACTGTGGCACATCAAAAATGATAATATTTTGTATTGCATTAGGATAAACAGATTGGGCTGCTTGTGGTCAGAGGTGACAGGCTGAGGGACTCCAGCTGCCATATGCCCACCTGATAGCCTGGGGCTCAGACAATTAGAGACAATTTTAAAATTAGACAATTTTAGCAAGCTTTTTCATATAACCTGAGCCTAAGTACAGTGCTTGGGAGGTGGTGAATTAAAGTCATAAGGGCAGGTTGGGGGGGGGGGGGCAGTGCAAAGCTAATAGGAATCCTTAGGGCAAGGCACATGGTCACTGGTGCATATAAGAAGTAACGCATAATTCTCCCTGTCACATTTGTGTCTTACTCTTTGAGTACCTTAATTGCTAGAAAATCAGAGGCTAGGCTCCAGCTCACAGTGTGTTCAATTTGAACCCTCCCCCCCTCAAATGGTTTTGAGACCCACAAAAACTCCCTGGGTTCAGAGATATGAATTTAGTTTCTTTCTGGCTGTGTGTTACTTTGGAACCAGAATTCAGTTCATGGTTATATAGCCTGATTGAGGTGCCCCTAAAATACATTATTGATCTCTCTCTTTCCTTTTTTACCTTACCAGGAGGAGAAAAGCAAATAATATTGTGTAGCTTCCATCTAGGATTCATTTCTCTGTGCTCTTCATCAGAATATGATGAAAGCTGGAGAGTCATAATGTGGTCCATGCTCATTATCTGACTGCTGCCGTCCATCATAGATTCACAGGTAAATGCCCTATTGACATTTCTATTATTAACCAGCATGTGACATGTCA
Source organism: Neomonachus schauinslandi (assembly GCF_002201575.2). Lineage (NCBI taxonomy): Eukaryota > Metazoa > Chordata > Mammalia > Carnivora > Phocidae > Neomonachus > Neomonachus schauinslandi. The sequence goes on from NC_058406.1 coordinate 61,876,187, forward strand.
CAAACTGGGGTTACAGATGTGTTTCTTTTGTTCCTAATAGTGTCGGTTCATACAGCATATATATATATGCATATAGATAGAATATTAGTTGCCAGCAATAAAAAAAATTAGATTTCTTAAAAAATCAAAAGATCTGCAATGAGTGGGCCCTAGTTTGTTCCCACATAACAATAGGTTCAAGCTGAGTTTGGGCTGTACCTTCATGAGATGAGGCATGTGCTCTAGTTTGCCTCAGTCCCCATCATGTCCTAGTGTCTCCCTATCCATTTGTTTTAATAAATTTTTTTTAAAGATTTTATTTATTTATTTGACAGAGAGAGACACAGTGAAAGAAGGAACACAAGCAGGGAGAGTGGGAGAGGGAGAAGCAGGCTTCCCGCTGAGCGTAGAGCCCAATGTGGGGCTCGATCCCAGGACCCTGGGACCATGACCTGAGCCAAAGGCAGACGCTTAACGACTGAGCCACCCAGGTGCCCCTGTTTTAATAATTTATGTTACCTACTGGACACTATGAGTATGAGTTTGACACTTGATTTGTGTAATTTCAGGGGGTCTCTTGGGATTCCTAAAAGGCATGAAGAAAAATGGTCAAAATTAGTCTTGGGGACAACAAAGGCATTATAATTTACTTGGTATGAGTTTTACTGATCAGCTAGTCTTGAGTACAGCCATTGTCATGGAAGCCTATAGATGTTGTGCAAACTAGGGGACAAGACCCAAGCAGCAGCCGCTAAAGGAAAATGGTAGTGAGAAGTGTATGGGAGGGAGCCTCCAGTGAAGGTCACTAGCAAAGACCCATGATCAGAAATGGGGTAACGAGGGGCGCCTGGGTGGCTCAGTTGGTTAAGCGACTGCCTTTGGCTCAGGTCATGATCCTGGAGTCCCAGGATCGAGTCCCGCATCGGACTCCCTGCTCGGCAGGGAGTCTGCTTCTCCCTCTGACCCTCCCCCCTCTCCTGCTCTCTCTCTCTCATTCTCTCTCTCAAATAAATAAATAAAATCTTTAAAAAAAAAAAAAGAAATGGGGTAAAGAGGGGAAGCTGCTGAAAAAGAAGGGTTAGAGAACTCAGAAGATGAGTCAAAAGGGTGGGTTCTAGGAATCCAGGACAAGAGGTAATAGAACTGGAAAGATACCTGCTGGAGGTCAGGGGTTCTGCAACATCAGTCCTGTTTCCCTTGTGTGGCAGACTCAGCCCATTTTTAAGAAGATATGGTATTGTTAAAATGTCTGTACTACCCAAAGCAATCTACACATTTAATGCAATCCCTATCAAAATACCACCAGCATTTTTACACAGCTAGAACAAATAATCCTAAAATTAGTATGGAACCACAAAAGACCATGAATGGCCAAAGCAATCTTGAAAGAGAAAAGCAAAGCTGGAGGCATCACAATTCTGGACTTCAAGCAATATTACAAAACTCTAATCATCAAGACAGTATGGTACTGGCACAAAAACAGACAGATAGATCAATGGAACAGAATAGAAAACCCAAAAATGGACCCACAACTATATGGTTAACTAATCTTTGACAAAGCAGGAAAGAATATCCAATGGAAAAAAAGACAGTCTCTTGAACAAATGGTGTTGGGAAAACTGGACAGCAACATGCAGAAGAATGAAACTGGACCACTTTCTTAGACCATACACAAATTCAAAATGGATGAAAAACCTAAATGTGAGACAGGAGACCATCAAAATCCTAGAGGAGAGCACAATCAATAACCTCTTTGACCTCAGCTGCAGCAACTTCTTACAAGGGAAAAATATGAACTGCTGGGACTTCGTCAAAATAAAAACCTTCTGCACAGTGAAGGAAACAATCAACAAAACTAAAAGGCAGCCTATGGAATGGGAGAAGATATTTGCAAATTGCATATCTGATAAAGGTTAGTATCCAAAATCTATAAAGAACTTCTCAAACTCAACACCCCAAAACCAAATAATCCAGTTAAGAAATGGGCAGAAGACATGAACAGACATTTCTCCAAAGAAGACCTCCAGATGGTCAACAGGCACATGAAAAAATGCTCAACATCACTCATCATCAGGGAAATACAAATCAAAACCACAATGAGAGACCACCTCACACCTGTCAGAATGGCTAAAATTAGCAACACAAGAAACGACAGATGCTGGCGAGGATGCAGAGTAAGGGGAACCCTCTTGCACTCTTGGTGGGAATGCAAACTGGTGCAGCCACTCTGCAGAACAGTATGGAGGTTCCTCAAAAAGTTAAAAATAGAACTACCCTATGTCCCAGCAATTGCACTACTAGGTATGTACCCAAAGGATACAAAAATACAGATTCAAAGGGCTACATGCACCCCGATGTTTATAGAAGCATTATCAACAATAGCCAAACTATGGGAAGAGTCCAAATGTCCATCGACAGATGAATGAGTAAAGAAGAGGTGGTATACAGGGAATACTACTCAGCATTAAAAAGTATACTATCTTGCGTTTGCAATGATGTGAACAGAACTAGAATGTATTATGCCAAGCAAAATAAGTCAGTCCAAGAAAGGCAAATACCTTATGATTTTACTCCTATGTGGAATTTAAGAAACTAAACAGATGAACATATGGGAAGGGGCAAAAGAGAGAGAGAGGGAGAGAGAGGGAGAGAGAGGGAAACCATAAGAGACTTTTAACTATAGAGAAAAAACTGAGGGTTGATGGAAGGAGGTGGGTGGGGGGTGGGCTAAATGAGTGATGGATATTAAGGAGTGCACTTTTTATGATGAGCACTAGGTGTTATTTGTAAGTGATGAATCACTAAATTCTACTCTTGAAACCAGTATTACACTGTATGTTAACTAACTAGAATTTAATTTTTTTTTTTTTTTGAAGGGAAGACATGGATTTGGCCTTTGGCACCACAAGGAAATCACACAGCTGATAAAACACATTTGACTGAAAACAATCTTATTTGTTCCAGATAGTATTCTGTTCCATCCCAATCCAGAATACTAATTTGCTGACTTTTAATGATGAAAGCAATATTTATGTAAGCAGTGTAAACACAGAGAGCATTTAAGTTTAAAATCAGGTAATATATGTGATTTAGTAACCATTCTAGATCATCTATAAGTAGGATAATGAATCATAACAGCCTGTTCTCAATAGATATCCCAAAGGATCATCAAAATCCATACGATGCTTGCTACCCTATTTCTCCTGCACAACTCCATGCCTTCCACAAGCACAGAAGTTTGAATTCATATATTAGATGGGGATCTGTGAAATTCATGATATTGGGTAATTCTGCTTTTTTTTTTAAATTAAGAAAACGTATATTTTATTAAACAAAAGATTTTTTTAAAGCTCAAGATTCTCACAGGCCAGAACATAAAATTTTTACTAAATAGAAAGCTATGCCCTTTATTTATTTTCTACCTGAAGCTGAATTTCTTTTTTTTTTATTCTTATGTTAATCCCCTACATTACATCATTAGTTTTAGATGTAGTGTCCCATGATTCATTGTTTGTGCATAACACCCAGTGCTCCATGCAGAATGTGAATTCTGCTTTTTTTTAAAATTTAAATTCAATTATGGGTAGTTCTGCTTTCTACACAAGTTAGCAATTGCTCCAGAGATTACTAGATATGGAAGGAGTGGGTCCACCATGTTGGTTCTTTGACAAAGTTGTTATGGATAGTCTTGTCCCTTATATTAGATTTCTGCAAGTCCCTTGTATAAAAATGGTCACACTGATAGCACTTTCTCCCCTCCTTCCACTCTGCTCCATTTCCCTCTTGCTCTCCCCTCGTTACTCTACCTGCTTTCTCCTCCTGCCAGTGTTCACCCTCTCTACCCTTCTTGCTGTTATGTAGGGAAAACTCTCTTCCATTTCTCCTTTCCTTGCTTCCTGTACCTTTGACTGACAGACTGGCTAGTTTGTGTTTCAGGGTCCCCTGCCATCCTGCGGCTCCCTCTTTCTGTTTTTATTCCTTTGATGGAAAAGGCAACTTTTTAAATTTTTGAGGAGTTGGAGGGGCAGACACTGAATTTCTCACCTCAACCTGAGGGCAGCTTAGCCTCCTTTCACCCTTTTTGGGGGATAGGGAACTCCCTCTTCCTGTGGTTTCTTCATCCTGCATACTTTTAGTGGCCTGTGACTGGACATTTGGAGGATTAGGCTAAGGCTACCAAATGTATGTTTTGAGCAATCATTCTCAGTTAGAATGTGGACCAGAAGCCTGGTTCACCAACCACAGTGCCCTGTTGGGGGGGGTGAAGCCATGAGGTCCGTGAGAGGCCAGGATGTGGGCAACTGAAGAATGACTCCATCCAGCTGAGCCAACATTCTTGTTTGTATAAGAATCAACAAAAGCAAGATAAAAATAACTTGAGAAAGACTGGGCAGGACTGTGAAATTAAGATAGAAAGCAAGAATCTATACCAAATGAGAAAAAACTTTTGCATTGAAGAAATTTTGTAGTCTTCCATTTGTGAGCTAAAAATGACCTTAATGGGAGTTAATAAGAGTAGCTCCTGATTCACAGGAATCAAGAAAAAGGAAGCTGTAATTGCTCCAAATGTAGACGTGTTGCTCAAATGAGCCCAAGCCTTAGCTGTCTTGTGTCTATAAATGAGCTTATATTAGTATTAATTCCCAAATCTCATTGATTGCATGCCTAGCCTCCACAGTCCAAAGTCCTGCACTACGTATTTGCCCCTTCCTTCTAGTGTAGAGGTGAGTCCCCAAGTCTTACACAGAACCAGGACCACTATTGCTCTTGGCAGCTACTTGCTGCTGGCCTTGCTGACCAAGCTGATTCCAGGTTACTGCGATGCTTTGCAAACAACTGACTATATGGAGGCTGTGCAAGTGTTGACATGGAGGGCAGACCCAGGTCTTTCATCCTGGGCCCTGTTATGCTCAGTCTTAAGTGTAGTAAGAGGAAGGCAGCTTCTGTCCTCTGTGATGTAATTGTTGTGTGTGAGTGTGTGTGTGTGTGTGTGTGTGTTGGGGTCTCACAAAACAGAGTTGCTTGGATGCAAAAATGTTACAGGGTTTCATGAAACAGCTCACGTACCAACAATCTCCCCACCCAGGTAATGGGCCAGGGGCCATGTGGCATTCAGATCCTCCCGCCCTATTGCTTCATTGCATACCAGGCCAGACTTATTCCTAAAGGAGAAGTTCCCTCTGAGGGACTTTGCTCTTCCCTTCACCACCTCCACTGCTGGCCCATGAATGCCTAGGACTTGCCACAGCCATGGGCAGGGTTCAAGCCTTTTTTCATAAGTGCTTAGCTCTATGAAAAACAGTGGGTATAAACATAAACTTGGAGGAATGACCTGACATATCTAGTTCCTATCTCAGTCTTGGCCTTGAACAAAAGGGCCAATGGCCATCATGATTAGAGGCTTTGAGCAATTTAAGGCCCTTCAGAATATTCTTAACAAAAATGTCAATCCTAGTTGCTCCTACCCTCATCCCTATGCTTCACTCAAGCACCTGAGTTCCAGATAAAGATTTTAAAGTCTATTTTTTCCTAATCTTGTCTTATGATTATTTTGTCAGCTGGTCAGAATAAGGCACATTTACAGAGAGTAAGGTAGATTCACAGGTTTTAGCCTATTGCTTACTCTGTGTGGGTTAAAAAGACTAGCATGGAAAACAGCCATCCTTTGTACTGGTGTCTTGATAGAGAAATGCACTCAAATTTCCAAATGTACAAATCATTTTTTTGTAACTTAAGACTTTGATAAGGAAACTATTTAAGTCACTTCCAGCTAGTCTTCTAGAATGTACATGAAGCAAGAGAGTAAATATTCCCAAAGATTGACAATGAAATTATGTTTTTCTTTACAATCTTTAATTTCTCTCTATCACAGCTTACAAGTGTCCTTCCTTAAGAACAAAACAAAACAAAACAAAAAAGACTGCCTTAATTCATTCAGGGTGCTATAACAGAATACCAGAGACTAGATGGCTTATAAATGGCAAAGATTTATTTCTCACAGTTCTGGGGGCTGGGAAGTCCAAGATCAAGGCTCTGGCAAATTGGTCATCTGGTGAGACCCACTTCTTGGTTCATAGATGGCTGTTTTCTCAGTCTGTCTTCATGTGGCAGAAGGGACTGGGGATTCTCTGGATTGCTTTTGTAGGGGCAGTAATCCTATTCGTGAGGGCTCTACCCTCCTTACTAATCACCTCCCAAAGGCCCCATCTCCTAATACCATCACATGGTGGCTAGGTTTCTACATATGAACTTAGGGGACATGAACATTCAGTTCATCAAGACTCTTGCCCAACTTTAACCATGATATTTTTGCAGTTGCAGTCCCTGTTCCACTTCCTTTACTGCTGAACTTCCAGATAGTGGCATCAACCCTCATTGTTTCCACATCACTTCCTGCTCTCTCATCTACCTCCTGCAATCTGATTTCACCCTCACTGATCTGTTGAAACTGCTCTTTGAAAGATCAAAATGATCTAATTGTCAAATCCACAAATCACTTCTTATCCTCCTCGGCTCCTTGCAGGCCTGCCAACCTTGTGTCCGATTTAAAACTCCTCTTTTGATTTCCCTGATGTTGTGCTCTGCTAATTTTTTCCTTATATCTCTGTTTCTGACCTTGTTTCCTTCTCTGGATATTTTCCTCCTTTGTCCCCTAAGTACAGAGTTTTAAAAAATGAAATATTCCATGCATATGAAACTGCAAAAACAGTAATATAAAGAATACCCAAGCACCCATCACCCAGTCTAAGAAAATTACAGCTGTAACTGAATCCCCTATGTGTGCCTTCTTGATTCGTTTCCCCCCTTTCCCCCTGAGAGATAACCAGGGACTGGTTATCTGGACTTTGGGATTATCAGTCTCATGTATGCCTTATACTGTTACTAAAAATATTTGTTATGATACTTCCTTGTCCAGTTGAGCAGTGTGTGCTTGAGCAAGTCTAGGGAGGCACTGTTTATAAAGGTTGTGATAGGGAAAGTGCTCCTCAAAATTTTGAGGTATACAACAAGCACAGAGAGATGCAGGGCTCTCACTGTTTTGCCTGTTAGGGATTTTTTTTTTTTTTTATAAATGGTATTATACTGAATGTATATATGCATGTAACTTGCTTCTTTCTCTGAATATCATTGCAAAACTGGGGAAGGAGGTACAGTCTACAAGACCACCCTCACTTTGGACACCAATTGTGTGTTCTGGAGTTCCCAGAGCTACTCTCACATTTCATAATTTACTAAAACATTCACTGAATACACTGAGAGCTGCTATACTCACATTTATAACTTACCATAGGGAAAGGATACAGATTAAAATCAGCCAAGGAAAGGAATGCATACAGCAGAGTCCAGGAAATTACCACACATGGAGCTTCCAGTCATCTTCTCCCTGTGGAATCATGGATAGTGTTACTTTTCGTAGCAACAGTGTGTGACAGTATGCATGGACTATTGCCTACCTGGAGAGCTCACCCAAGCCTTGGTATCCGAGTTTTTATTAGGGCTCCATGACTAACTGCCCATATGGCTTACCTCTAGTCTGCAGCTCCTCCAGAAGTGAAGTAGATACTGGGTAGCCCAAACCCCCACCATAAATCACCCTGTTAGATGGTCTGGTGACCAAAGCCCCCCAGGCAAAGAAAAACTTACCAGGTGTGACATTCCAAGAGCCTAGAGATCAGCTCCCACTAGCCAAGGGCAAAGGCCAGATGTGTCTTTGGGTAAGGTTAATTCTTCACTACATAATTATATTTGGGAGATTCATTCATATTGTTACAGGAAACTGAAGTTTACTTATTTTCCTCATAAAACATATTTGGGGTAGTTTCCAAGTTTTGGCTGTTAAAAACAGTGCTGCTATGAACATTTGAGTAAATATATCCTGGTGTACATATGTAAGATTCTTTTGGGTATGTATATATAGCTAAGGAGGGGATTGGTGGGCTGTAGGGTATATGCTTCTTCAAATTTCCTAGACAACGCCAAACTGTTTTCCAAAGTGGACATACCGGTTTATTTTCCCACCAACGGTGTATGAAAGTTGCAACTGCTCTATGACCTCACCACATTTGCTATTGTGGGATTTTATTTTATTTTTTTTTTATTTTCTTAATGGGCATGTAATGATATCTTATGGTTTTAATTTGGATTTTCCTGATTATTAGTGAATTTGAGCTGCTTATTTTTAAGGAAAGAAAATAGTTTTATTATTGAATAAGATTAAACCAGAATGTGATGCACGTCACAGACAATCCACTAAGAGATTGCAAAGACAGAAGGAAATCTTACCCCTTTTATATAGTTAAGGGAATACAACCCATTACATTCATACTTTCATGAAAAATTGCTAATTTTCTTGTAACTTCATGACTGGAGGTAGGTTTTGCAATTTGGAGCCAAGTGACAGTTGACAGATTTACGAATGCCATGAGGTGACAGTACCACGCCCTTTGAAGTTCCCACCTTCGAATGATATTGCTGGATAAAGCATGAGCTCACCTGCAAGTCCACTAGAAACAGCAGTAGCTCTCCATCTGGTCCTGCTGACATACAGATCCAAACACAGTGAATTTGCGCTGCAGCTGTTCATCATCTGTTCACACATGAGCTGCTTTTCACAGTATTATTGGCCATTGTGTTTCTTTATCTAAGAATTGCTTGTTCATATTGTTTGCTCATTTTTCATTCAAGTTGTTTGTCTTTTTCCTTATTAATTTGTGTGAGTCTTTTACTATTATGGTATCATGGACACTATACTTTTGTAGTTATATGCATTGTAAGTGCATTTGCCTAATCTTTGTTTTTATTTTTGGTTTGTGATTTTTGTTTTTGTGTGAGAATCACAAATACCTGTGGCCAATATATTCTAAATTTTTTAAAGATTTGGTTTTTCAAATTCAAGTTTTTAACCATCTAGAACTTATTTTTATTTATAACATGAGGTTGGAGTAAGATAAAATAAAAAAGTTTATCTTTTACCTAATGACCTGTGATTCTATGATAACCTATATAGTTCACATATGAGGCTTCTAGATATGTGTGGATCAGTTTCATGGTCCCTGTTTTGTTCCAATGGTCTTTTGTTTACCTCTGGCCAATATCACATTGTCTTAATTACCAAGGATGGAAATAAATATTGATGTTAAGTAGGATAACTCTCTCAATCTTGTTTTTCTTTTTAAAAATTTTCATATTCATTTTTGATCTTTTGTTTTCCCATATATATTTTAAAACTATATTGTCAAATTCATGAAGATTTCTGGATTTTTAGTTGAATTAATATTGGATTAATTAATTTTAGGAAAACATATCTTTATAATATAGAGTCTTTTAATCCATGAACATTGGGATATCTATAATATCTATTAATATTTAAAAATTTTTCCTCCAAAAGACAAATACCATAAAATTTCACTCATATGTGGAATTTAGGAAACAAAACAGATGAACATGTGGGAAGGGGGAAAAAAAGGAGAAGGAGAGAGGGGGAGGCAAACCATAAGAGACTCTTAACTATAGAGAACACACTGAAGATTGCTGGAAGGGTGGTAAGTAGGTGGGGATGGGCTAACTGGGTGATGGGTATTGAGGAGGGCACTTGTGATGAGCACTGGGTTTTATATATAAGTAATGAATCACTAAATCCTCCTGAAATCAATATTACACTATATGTTAACTAACTAGAATTTAAATAAAAGCTTTGAAGAAAAAAACACTAATTCAAAAAGATTTTAAGAAATGATGCCAATAGATTTTCTTGATGCAGCGTTGCCACAAATTTTCAACTTGTAAAAAAAAAAGAAAAAAAACTCAGTATCTTTGAAGCTCAATAAAACAAGGTATGTCTGTATTTGTGTATGGATGATTGAAGGACAATTCTTCATGTATTATAAAGAAGGTAATTTATAAATTATCCTTTGTAAAATTTGCAGTCATCAATAAAGGCAAGACAAGAAAAAAATTTTTTCTCCATAAAAGTCTCTGCACCTTTGGATTGGATTTATTCCTTATTATCATATATATGCTATGAGATATATATGATATGTGCATATGATATATATGGTACATATATAAATATATTTGCTGCTGTTATAATGACGTCTTTTGCAAAAATACAATTTGCCTGTTGATGTTTAGAAATGCAATTCATTTTTATATATTGATCCTATATTCTGCAAATTTGCAGAAAAATTAATTATTATTATTATTAGTGATTTGCCAACTTTCAATAATTTTGCAATAGACCACTTTATCTGAAAGTAATATGTTTTGTTCTTTACAATGCTTTTATTTCTCTATCTTGTCTTGCTCTACTGACTTAGACCTCTAGTGAAATGTTGAATAGAAATGGTATTAGAGGGTATTTTTGTCTAGTTTCTGATTTTGAAAGGAACATTTCTAATGATATGCCAGTGAGAATGTTTGCTCTAGATTTTGGTAGATATTCTTTACCATGTTAAGAAATTTCTACTCCTAGTTTGCTGAGTTTTCTTTTTTAATATAGTGAATGGATGTTGAATTCTATCAAAGATTTTTTTCCTACATTTATTGAAATGGTCATTTGTTTTTTCCTTATTTTAATTGGCAATATGTAAATTAAACTAATAGACTTTCTGTTGTTAAACCATCCTTCAACTCCTTGAATAAATCTTAAAAAGCTTTTTTTTTTTATTTAAGTGTAGTTGACACACAATATTACATTAGTTTCAGGTGTATAACAGTGATTTGACAAATTTATACATACATTATGCTATGCTCATTACAAGTGTAGCAGCCATCTGGCACCATACAATGCTGTTACAATATCATTGACTATATTTCTTATGCTGTGCCTTCTATTCCCATGACTTGTTCATTCCATTATTGGAAGCCTATATCTTCCACTCCCCTGCACCCATTTTGCCCATCCCCCAACCCCTCCCCTCTGCCAATCATCAGTTTGTTCTCTGTATTTATAGGTCTGATTCTGGTTTTTGTTGCTTTATTTATATTTTTTAAGAGTCCACATATGAGTGAAATCATATGGTATTTGTCTTTCCCAGTCTGACCTATTTCATTTAGCATAATACCCTTTAGGTTCATCCATGTTGTTGCAGGTGGGACAATCTTGTCCTTTTTTATGACTATGCAGTATTCCTCTGTGTGTGTGTATGTTTGTGTGTGTATACCACATCTTCCTTACCCATTTGTCAATCAGTGAACACTTAGGTTGCTTCCATATCTTGGCTACTGTAAATAATGCTGCAATAAACATAGGGGTGCATATATTTTCTTCAAATTAGTGTTTTTGTTTTCTTTGGGTAAATACCCAGTAGTGGAGTTACCAGATCTATGGTATATCTATTTTTAATTTTTTGAGGAACCTCCATAGTGTTTTCCACAATGGCTGTACCAGTTTACATTCCCATCAACAGTGTACAAGGATTCCATTTTCTTGGCATCCTTGCCAACACTTGTTATTTCTTGTCTTTTTTATTTTAGACATCCTTGAATAAATCTTAATTGATCAAGACATTCTATTCATCTGTATCTGTTTACCTTTATACCTACACACATATATTGGTGTTTTTTTTAAGATTTATTTATTTATTTTAGAGAGAGAGCACAAGCGGGAGGGGCAGAGGGAGAGGAAGAGAACCTCAAGTAGGCTCCGTGCTCAGCATGGAACCTGACACAAGACTCAGTCTCACAACCCTGAGATCACCACCTGAACCAAAACCAAGTGTCCGATGCTTAACTAACTGCACCACCCAGGCACCCCCATACATACATTGTTAAATATAGTTTGCTAATACTATATTTAGAGTTTTCGGGGGTTTTTTCATTCTCTTTTTTCTTTCTTGGTTTTTTTTTTTTTTCCCATATTCCAAAGAGAGCTTGGCAGTGAGGGAATTTTGTCTTCTACTCTTATATCTCTCACCAGATGAATCTCAGATCACTATTTCCAACCCTGACATTTCTCCTGAGCTCCAGACCACACATAGTCACCTGAATAGTTCATTTGTACTTGGCTCAAAAATCATCTTCCACAAATGCCTACTTTTTCTAACTCCCTTAACCTAAAAATTACCTTTGATTCCTCCTCTTTATTATATCCAATAGTTTCAGTAGTCTCTTAGTTTTGTCATGGGATATATCTTTACTCCATCTCTTTATTTCCATCTTGACTTTCATAATCCAGGTCCTAATTACTGCTTGCCTTAGTTTATTGTAAGAACTTTCTTTTTTTTTCCTAAAGAACTTTCTCAATAGTCTTTCTCCCTGTAGATTTGGTTCCCCACCCCTATTCTCCCCTTCTAGTCTATAGGCTGTGCCAGATAATCTTGAAATTTTTCATTTTATCAGTCTCCAGGGCATGCTGTGGCTCTTGTTTATTTTATTGTCAAGTGCTTCCTGTTTTAGACTTGACATGTCTCTAGTTGCACTGCCCGTCAGTCCCCTTCAGAACCTGTCCTCCAGCCATGCTACTTGTCCCTAACATGTCCTGGCGTTTCCAACCTCCAAACTTTTTCAACATTGTCCTTACAATGTCTCTGACTCAAAATCCTAAATCATCATAGCACATAGCTAGTGTTTACTGAGCACTGTTTATGTGCTAATAAGCTAGCTGTTTGACATATTTCTCATTTGGGATCACCACGTTCTTCTGATGGTAAAGACTGCTACATTTCCTGAATGCTTATATATTTTAGGCACTGTTCTAAGTATCATTTTGTTTAATCCTCATAACAACCCTATCAGATGAGTGCTGTTATTATCCTTATTTTACAAATGAGCATACGATCGAGAGAGGTGGAGTAAGTTGCTCATGGCTAAATGTCTAGTAAGTGGCAGATCCAAGGCTTGAGCACAGGTGGTCAGTTTCTAGATACTCCATTCCTTGCCATTACAGGTGAGGGGACCAAGGCTAGGAGTGATGGAATAATTTGTCCATTTGTGCCAGAGCTTTAGGTGCATTGGTTAATGACTGTTTCTCTTACTCTCTTATTTCCTTTTCTAGACCTTCACTTCCCCAGCTCCTCCCATAGTTCATGTGAAGTCTAATTCCTCTACTAAATCATTCATTCCCATAATATAGTACTCTGCTTTCTTAATTGAACCCTGACACGCTCACAGTACTTTTCAGGTTATACATAATCTTCATAGACATGATCTCATTTACTCCAAAGCTTTCCTAGGATTCAAATTATTATTATTTTTTCTTTATGAGTCTACCCAAACTAATCCTAAACTTCTCAAGAGTGAAGACAGTAAAAGATGAGAGAAAATGCTCTTCCTATAGTGCCCTCAAAACTTTTAAGAAAATAGATACAAAATATTGGGGTCACAGTTCATGAGTTTGCCAGATGAAAGTAATTCTGAATTTCCAGATGCTTTTTCAAGAAGGTGGAGGTTTGCAAGTCTGGAGGACAGCTCCTGGAGAGTGAAAATAAATTCTGCCACTTTCCGGGAGAGTTTTATTTCCTCCATATGTTTATACATTTTTCTTTTCCTTATGTCTGTGATTCATTGCTGGCTAAAGCCTCATCTGTGAGTGGTGCTGGAGAGATTGATGGCTGGGAGGGCTGCAGGAGTGGTGAGACCATTGCTGCCATGATGTGACACAATTCTTGGCATTTATACAAAAATGGAGAGTTCAGACAGCCACAGAGTAGTGGAAATAGCTCCGGGAACCCTGACTTTTACCAGGAAATCATTTGGTTTTCGGTGAGGCCAGGAGATCACACACACATAAAAGATTGGTAGCAGTTTTATGACAATTTCAGATTATGAGCAAACACTTGCCTATGAGCAAAAGCTTTCACTACCACTAGTGAGGATTTTAGCCCTTGATCACACCAAAGATCAAGTTTTCTCCTGTTTCCTTTCTCTTTCTTTCTGCTTTTATGCACCTTGACTAAAAGGATTGGGTCTTCCATGGTATTAAACCTCCTGAGTTCTGCCTCAAGTGCTGCTTCCTAGTATATTGCACAAGTAATAGAAAAGAGAGGCAAACGTCCTAAGCATTGGGCTAACTTGTTTTAGGGCTTGGACTCAAGGGTAATATGTGAGTGGTTATGAGGGGTGTTGCTGATATCATGCACATATGGGTTTTCTTCATTAAAGAAATGAGTGCCCACTGTGTAACAAGCATGATACTAAGTAAAAAACTATTTATTTCAGCTTCTCCACATATTAGCTGGGTGGCCTTGAACAAATTATTTAATCTCCTTGAGCTTTGTTTCCTAATGAAAGTATAATGTCTACCTCATAAGTTAGTATAGAATTTGAATGAAATGATTTATGTAGAGCATTTAGCTAGGCCCAAGAGACTACTAAAGTGCTTACCATGTAGCAGACAATCCCCTAATTAATGGCAAAACCAGAATTAATACCAACGACACCTGACTTCTATTTGATGCCCTTTCCACAGTAACCGTTTTTTTTCTAAAAAATCAGTTATGTTACATTATGTATACTCATATATGACCTTTATATTCCATGTGGTAAAGCAGATACTTACGTTGTAATACCTCATCTGGTCTGAGCCTGACTTCCTGGTTCTATCCATTACATTCCAACTTTCCCATATCCTTCAAACTTCCTTCAATGGGATGCCTGTTTGTTGTGCCTGCTTGATGCGGACACCAGGTGGCGCCTGGTGTCAGATTTGGAGAGGCAGTTGTCAAGGGAACTGGGCTCTGTGCCAACCTGGAAGGCAGGCTGGCTTTCCCCATCAAGGGAAGCTGATCCAGAAAGGAGAGGATGTATGCTGGGTACACTAACCTTCAAGAATTCTCTCCCTCCTATCATTTGGTAAGGAAAGGAATTCTTAATTTTTTTTTTAAAGTAAACTTCAATTTTACAATAAAATCTACCCCTAACCATGTCCTAATCACACCCAGCTACCAAGTAATCCAAAATTGATAGCTTCTTGACATTCACCCAGGGCCTTCACTGGGAACAGCATTTCTAAAAGGGCCCATTCCTGTAGCAACAGAAAGAAGCACAATATAAGTGTAAGAAAAGCAGTTACTCATAGGTGAGAAGACTTGGAAGGGAGCTGGATTGCAACTTTGAATTAAAAATGTTGCCATATTTTATAGAAACTAAGATGCCATTAATTATAAGTCTCCCCCTTGTTTTATTTGTACTAAGAAAGAGAAAAAACCTTGCCAATTAAATTAGATCATTGTGGGGTACCTGAATGACTCAGTTGGTTAAGCATCCGGCTAAGTTTAGGCTCAGCTCATGAACTCATGTGTCCTGAGATCGAGCTCCGAGCCAGACTCTGCACTCAGAGGGGAGTCGGCTTGAAGATTTTCTCCCTTCACTCCTCCCCCACTCGTGTGCATAAATTCTCTCCCTCTAAAATAAATAAATAAATCTTTAAAAATTAAATAAATGAATTAGATAATTGATTCTACGGGACGACCTGATTTCAGAGATATTAAAGTGTGAAAAACCTCTGTTTTTCATTCAATGAAATATGGTAAATCTGAAGACACGTTTCAGAACCAACTGCCTCCTAGACGTCTTAGCCTCCCCTTCAATCCCCCTCTACCCTAGAACAATGAGAAGATGAGCTTACAGTCAAGGGTACTGGGCTTCCAGAAAAATGGTTCTTGTCCTTAGTAAGACTAAATGAAGAATGGTCTATTCAGGTTTATTCAGGCGATACTAAAATACCAAAATACCAAAGACTACATAGCTTATAAACAGCAGAAATTTATTTCTCACAGTTCTCGAGACTGGAAGTCTGAGTTCAGGGTACCAGCATGGTCAGGTGAGTCCCCTCTTCCAGGCCACAGACTTGTATTCTCACAGGGCAGAAGGGACTAGGGAGCTCTGTTGTAAAATCACTAATCCCATTTTTGAAGACTGCACCCTCATGACCTACTCACCTCCCAATGGCCCCACCTACTAATGCCCCATCACCTTTGGGGGTTAGGATTTCAACATATGAATTTGTGGGAGTAGGGGGGTTGCAGTGGGGACATAAATAACCAGACCATAGCAGGTTCTGTCCACTTTTCCTTGGAGAGCTAAATCAATCCATGTAGTTAATGGTGACTCACTGTAGCCTCTAGCAAACTGTGGCTGTTTGGGGGCCAAATCCAGTACAATGCCTGTTTTTGTACAGCTTTCAAGCTAAGGATTGTTTTTACAAATGAACATTTGAAATGAATATGATGACAGAAAGCATTAACTATGACCGCAGTTAAGTGAAATTACCATCCAAAAAGTTTTCCTTCTTGTCATTAGTAGATCTGTATTATTAAAAAATTGTATTAAATTATTATTATTATATTTTGAATGTAATCAATACTACGTGATATCTTTAATTTTGCTACTTGGCCCACAAAGTCTAAAATATTTACTGCCTAGTCCTTTACAAAAATGTTTGCTGACTTCTGCTCTAAACCAAAATGGAAATCATAGATTAATCTGTTTTGTTTCATTCATTAGCAGGAGTGCCAGGTTATCTGAACAGAAATTAAGTTGCATAAATTAACTTGTTGCAAATGTCCAGACCCAATTAATGGATACATATTATGAATGTGGTTGTTAAGTAAGATTTTTTTAAAGCACTAGAATTTACACATATAAAATTAGTGCTAAAAGTAGACATCTTCAGAGCTTCTGTGATTACTCTACAATTCTCAGAATGGTCTTCAGAACTAGTTTATGAAACATGCAATGGAATCTGTTATTCATTCCAACTAGTTTACATCTCTATTATTTTTAAAGATTTTATTTATTTGACAGAGAGCAAAAGAGCACAAGTGGGGGAGCGGCAGAGGGAGAGGGAGAAGCAGGCTCCCCGCTGAGCAGGGAGCCTGATGCGGGGCTCGATCCCAGGACCTGGAGTCATGACCTGAGCCTAAGGCAGATGCCTAACCGACTGAGCCACCCAGGCACCCCTACATCTCTATTTATGTAATTTTACCCAAAATACTGACCAGACTGATTTATTTCTTTCAGCAATTGTTTTAATTTCTTTCAAAACTATGTCTCTGCTTAAAACAAGGGGAATTGTATATTCAGGGACCTCTGTAAACTCTCTTTTATTAATTATCAATTAGGGTCTTGATTTGCTGTGGCTTTAGCTCAGATGATAATGTTCTTATTGGTCTCTGAGATTTTTGTTTTAGGAATAGGCCACATCTATAAGATATATCGATATGGTTACATTAAAATATACAACTTTCTCAGGCAACTTTCAAATAACATTTTATTATTTATGCTGTTAAGGATGCTTGTCTTAAGCTTTTTAAAAAATGAACTAGTATATTAAGCAAGGTCTTTTGCTGCAAATGCTTATATTAATAGATAAAAAAGGGCTTGGGGAATGGTGAAGTGTCAGGGTCAAACTGAAAGTGGGTTTCTGGTGGAGAGGTGTAGTGCTAGCCAATCTTCTCATGTTTTGGAGAACATGACCAGATGGATTATTTTGAGGCTGTCAAGTCTTTGGTCTTTCTTGGATTTTTCAGTATGGCAGTGCAAGCAACATATAACCTGGCTGAAGTCCTTGCTGTCTACTCTATCAAGATAGCAAAAGATCACTTTCAGCTTGCTTACGTGAGAAGACGTATGTTGAAATAACATTTTTTTAAAAGATTTTATTTATTTATTTGACAGAGAGAGACATACGAGAGAGGGAACACAAGCAGGGGGAGTGGGAGCTGGAGAAGCAGGCTTCCCGCTGAGCAGGGAACCCGATGCAGGGCTCGATCCCAGGACCCTGGGATCATGACCTGAGCCAAAGGCAGACACTTAACGACTGAGCCACCCAGGTGCCCTGAAATAACATTTTTGATAAGTGAGGTCATGAGATCTTTTGTGCCCTGGTCTTTTCTTTTGCTTTAGATGAATTAATATTAGGGTTTAAAACCTTACCACAAGCAGATTTCATGTCATAAGCCACCGAAAGAATTTTCTGTCAAGAAGTAATGCTGAGTGTTATGTTTTGTGTTTGAATTGTATTAAAAATGTTCTGCGTACAGAGCTGTCTGGAACTGATTATTCATTGCAGAATTTTTTTTTTACATATTTTAAATGTTTATTCCAAAGATTTAGCCCTGGCTTACTAGGTAAAAGATTCCATATACTAATAAATTGAAAATATTTTAATTATTGCAAAATGAAGAGAGTTGAAATGCTTTTTTTGTGCAGATACTGGCCTGCCATTTTTTTAAGCTGGGAAAGTCCTGGATGGCTTTGTTTTTCTACTTCTACATAGGTTCTGTATGGTGCAGATGATGCATATCGTAATAGTTCCTGACAGTGGGTACTGGCAAGTATAGATATAACTGGGGTTGCCCCTTAAAACATCCCTCTTTAATAATGTAAAGAAATATTGTTGTAATGCATTTGACACTTTTTAGATAAGCTATATATAGATAGATATACATATAGATATACAGAAATTGACACACAAAAGCTTCAGGTGACATCTTCAAATGTTAACAACTATAGAAGAGAGAGGGCTAGAAGTGCAATCGTGGTCATGATTGCCAACTGAAAATATAAGAATATAATTTATACTTTTATATGTGCTATAAACTGTAGCACATTTAAACCTTTCCCCTAGTCTCATTGGGGAGGAGAGAGAGCTTCATAGTGTTTTGAGTTTCCTCCTTATTTATATTCTATGGGCCATAGAGCAGCTTTCTATTCAATATTCATAGCTATTATTGAAATATATATATACATACACATGTATATATACTTGGATATAATTTATACTTTTATATGTGCTATAAACTCTAGCACATTTAAACCTTTCCCCTAGTCTCATTGGGGAGGAGAGAGAGCTTCATAGTGTTTTGAGTTTCCTCCTTATTTATATTCTGTGGGCCATAGAGCAGCTTTCTATTCAATATTCATAGCTATTATTGAAATATATATATACATACACATGTATGTATACTTACGCATATAATGTATTGGGTATCTAGAATCTGCAGGCATGGTTCTAAATTGTTTTCATATACTAATTCTTTTAACCCTTACAATAACCCTATGAGGTGTATATATCCTTTTCTTTCCAAAGAGACAGCTGCTAACACCTTGTCACATACAAGCTAGTGCTAATAACCTCTTGATTAATTCCTGCCAGGGTTTATACTTTACTTTTGAACAAGGTCATTGTAGGGAGGAACCTTTAGTATCATGAGAGGTTAGTGGGGGTCACAGGGCAGATGGACGTTCTGGCGTTTCTGACATTTCATCCTCTTCCCTGTCACATTGGCCATGCATAGTGGCACAAGTGAGTATTTCCTGGAAAACCTCACAAGGTTCTGAGTCATAGCAAAAGCACTTCCAGTCAAGTCTAGTATTTTCTTTGGTTCTCCAGCATTTTCATCGCATCGTTTATTACAGCAATAGTGCTAGATGTGGGAGATAAAGATTGCCTACTTTTGTAATAGTTTTTGTTGTTTGGATAAAGAAGGCTTTGGAAGTGTAAAGTGTTAGCTTTCTGTGATACATTAACTGTACATTTTACTTAGCTACTGTCAGCCCTAATGTTTTATGTTTGGAAGTTAACTATTATTAGGGTGTCATTTAAAATTTCCTAAAGGGTGAGACATGGTCTTAATGGAGACCTCATCTGCAATCATGCCTATCAGGCAAAAAGCAATCTCATTCTTTGAGGTCTATTCACATATTTGAAAATTACATGGGTTGGCCCTTATAAGTCAACTTGGAGTGTCACTGAATGTGACATGTATCGGATTTTTCAAAGGAAATACGCAATTTTTCTTCTTAAACTCATATTAAATCAACACCCCCAATCTAGCAGAGGAGAGAAACTGGGTGAACACCAAGCAACCACCAATTTAACAAACTAATGGTAAGAATGGAGATGGGAAATGTAGACTCAAAAGCACTTTTCCTAAAGAGGTTTTTATTTAAGTAAGCCAATCAAGTAGTTTGCCTTTGAAGGCCGTGGTCATAAACATAACTAACCCCACTGTGGTTGTTGAAAACTTAGACAGTTTAGTGTTCTGGAGAATAACCATTTCTTTTATAAGTGAGTGCCACTACGTTTAAAGGAAAACTCTGGAAGTAAGCACTTTTGTTATTATAAAAATGCTGTGGTTATTAATTCAGCTGAATGCTTTTTAGAGTCCTTTTGCCTTTACATTTTGGACTTTTAGTTTTAATTCTTCCCTCCAAAATTTATTTCATTCTCTTTTATGCCCTGCCTTTCTTTGTCTTTTTCTAATTTTAGTAAGTCCTTGCATTTTCAATAACAAAGTAATTGTTTATGAGTAGGAGGATGAAAAGATGCATTTCTCTCCCCTCGGGGCACTTTCATTCACTTCCTTTCCCTTCTTCAGGTTGTCAATTCTGATGGAATCTTACTGTAAGCAAAATTTTTGGTTACTCATCAAGGGGGATCAAGCTACCAAAAATGCTGGTCTGCAGGATTTCAGATAATTCCTAAGAGAATTCTAAGGTAGCATTTTTGGCTCTATCTTAGAGGGTTGTATGCTCCTAGAAATAGTTGTCAGGATGTCGATCTTTGGAGCTTTAATACCTTAATTTTGTTGTCACTTTATTTCCAGCTTTCTTCTGCATTATTTTTCCTGGACACGGTTATTCGCCCTTCAGCCAAAAAACATTTAAGATAATAGTTGTTGTCAGGGAATTAACTTGTTTCCAGGGAGTTTTTTTAAAGCATTTTGATTTCTTTAACTATTCTAAATTGATGGGAAGTGGACAGTTTCCCTCTCTAATATACAACTTATTAAAATACTTTAAATTTGTCAGTAAGAATAAAGAAGGTTTGCCATCTGTTGTTTCGTAACTAGATCTGACTATTGCTTAGTTGAGAGAGATTGCTGAGAAAAGTCTTAGGAAAGCCCACTGAATTATGTATTTGTTCACTTGACTGTCTTTCTCTTAGGTTATAAGCTACTTGAGGGCAAGAATTGTGTTTTATTAATCTTTGTATTCCCAGAGCTAGTGCAGAGCTTGACACCCACTGGACATTCAACAAATGAAAATGAATGAGTGCATGTTGAGAGAAGGTCCTGGGTCATTCTTCTTCTTCTTTTTTTTTTTTTTAAGATTTTATTTATTTATTTGACAGAGAGAGACACAGCGAAAGAGGGAACACAAGCAGGGGGAGTGGGAGAGGGAGACGCAGGCTTCCCATGGAGCAGGGAGCCTGATGCGGGGCTCAATCCCAGGACCCTGGGATCATGACCTGAGCCAAAGGCAGATGCTTAATGACTGAGCGACCCAGGCGCCCCCTGGGTCATTCTTCTAATTCTGAATAGGACTGCATCAATCATGTCTAAGGGAAATGGTTACACCATATCTTAGATTTAAGGGTCTTTGGAAAAGAATAATCAGCAAAAATCATATGTAATATGTAGAATATTTTACAGTGCACTTTAGAGAACATTTATTTTGTCACATCTACCCTAATAATTAGGGGATAGTGGAATTGATCCCACTTGGGCATTGCATAGAATAGGCACTCAAAAAATACTTGCTGAATGAGTGAAAAACTTAGCAAATGAGGGACTCGAAACACACTAGACTATGACCAACTTCAAGTTACGGAGCAAGTCAACATTAGAATTTGGACTAAACCCCAAGTAAATATCATGTTAGCTTTCAGTGCATCTCTGACCTCACATAATAAGGTGAATACTTCTTTCACATACTTGTAAAATTTTTAAAGCTCACTAACAGCTTAATTTGGAGGAAGGTCAATATGACCTACTATAAAATCAGGAATATGTGATATTAACAAAAAAAGGACTTTCACTTTTCTCACTTGGTTTCCAGGACATGACATTCTCCTGCTTTTTTACCTTAGTATTGCTAAGTTGGAGTAGTCCAGGGCTCAGCCCATGATCCTATTTTCTTCTCTCTGTACATTCACTTCCATGGTGATCTCATCGATATACATAGTCTCCTAAATTTATATCCCCCGTCCAGTTCTTCCTTTCAAACTACAGACTTGTACGGCAAATTACCTACTTGATATCTCCACTTGGATGTGTCATGGACATCTTGAATTCAGCACATCCCAAACTGAGCTCCTGACCATCCTTCCCAAACTCCTACCACCCAAAGACTTCCCCATTTTAGGGGAATTTCATCCTTTTAGTTGCTCAGCCCAAACACTGGAGGCATCTTTGACTCCTCTTTGTCTTTCAAACTTAGGGACTCCATCTAATTTATTGTACAAACCAGGATACTTTCAGAATGAAAGGAAGTGCTATTACCAGTCATTCCCAGACCACAGGCGTAACCTGGGATTATCCATAGCAAAGCAAATTTGTGATACTCTATTCCTACCTCACATCTAACCCATTAAGAAATCTAAGCCACACCTTTGGAATTGGTCTAAAATCTACCAATTTATTACCACCATTACTTTCTTTCTTCAAGCCACCACCATTGTTTCTCCCCTGGATTATTACAATAACTTCCTAATTGGTTTTTGTTTCCACTCTTCTCTTGTCCTGCCTAGCCTAGTGCCTGCTAGGACCAGCATGTCTGGGCTTTTGGGGTAGGGATTTCTCAGTGTTTCTGTCCCCTCTCTTCTTGGCAACCATCTTATAGCCATGGTGTGTCTTGGATGGAAAAGACTCCCTGCCTCTCCCCCAGTAATAGGAAACCTCAGTGGTGCAGCTGTGGGATTGTGGACTTGGGACTTTTTCTGCTTCTTCCCCAAGAGTGGAGGGGCTTTTCCCTTTCTACCCTTTCTCCAGTACCAATAGGTAATTTGCATGTGGCTTGGAGGCCAACAGAGTTTGCCGCCCATACCGGTGACTTAAGGCTACTACTCCTTGTGGGAGAAGGGACCCAGGAAGGGATCCAGATTAGATTCTTTTGCCTTCAGGGGGAGCCAGTTTCTTTCTGCACATAGACACTACTGAAGCTGACTCTCTCCAGTGTTCATCCCATCTGCTCCCATTCTTCCTTGTGGTTCAGGGAGATGAGCTGCTAGGAATGCAAACTCCTCTTGTGTCTGAGACGCCCCAGGAGTTCTTTCCTGTCACTCTAGCCCACCTTTGGCCTTTAGCAACTTGTTAAGCTTTTAATTAATTTCTTCTTACCCAGTTGCATGGGGGCCAGTAACTCTTTCTCCCCTACTCTGCCACAGGTAAGCCAGGCTCTGTGCCCCCTCTCCCTGAAGGGACTTGTCTCTACTTGGAAGTTAGGCAGCTTTGTTGCTCCACCACTGCATCTCTCACTATTGGGTGGGAGCAGTACTCTTCCTGGTACTTTACATACCAGGTGGAAGCAGAACGTGGCTCTTATTGTCATGATGTATTTTTGATCAAAATTTTCTGGAACCCCTTTCTGAGAATTCCCTTCTATATTGAATATCTCTGATTTTTAGCCAATTTTTGCTCTTTGAAAATGAACGTACTTTTTAAAAATAGTTCAAAGTAATTTTGAGTTAAGTTTGGTAATTAAATGTGTAATCTTGTTGGTTACTGTTGCCTTTAATAACCAGACTCACTCAAGACAAGGGCTTTGTAAAGACCTAATCGAATGTTAGTTGTTACTAATGGTATTTTATTATTTTGTTTGTGAGCTATTACTATCATAACTATTAACAATGATAAATGTTTACTGAGTACGTATTACATTAAGCTGTGAGGCTAATAAAATCATTTAAATGACTGCTCAATGCTAAAAAGGATTTTTTCTTTTTTAAAGAAAGTATCAGCTTACCCTTCATTGGATAGATCTAGATCACTAAAAATTTTTCTTTTACTCAAATGTTCTTTGTAAATTTACTGCTACTAGCATATAAGTTCTATATGAGATTTTTATGCATTTTTATGTGTTTTCTACATTGAGATCCCTTTTATAATCGTCTTCTAGAACTTGAGGGATACCTTCATTTTTTGAGTGATCTTAGGGAATAGGGTAATTTTATTTAGCTTTATATTATAGGTATTAAATATTGTTTACCACAAAATTTATTTAATTTTATGTAGCTTTTATTATATATTGTTGAAATACATATTTTATATATATGAATTATTGAATATACATATTATTTATACATATGTTGATTTTAAATGCCAAGGATTATCCTACTTAAGTACTTTACATATGTAAAGTAATTTAATCCTCACAACAGCCCTTTGAGGTTGGTAGTAGTATTATTCCCGTTTCACAGATGAAGAACCTGAGGTATAGAGAAGTGAAGTAATTTGTCTAGCTCCTCTAGCTACAGCTGGCTCCAGACTAGCCAGTATGTAAACTGCCTAAGAGCTTCTCTGCAGAAGCCTAGATTCTAGAGGAAGAGGTGGCTGAATACCCAGAACGTCTCTTAGACTTCTAGTGGTAAGCAAGGACCCTTTTCTTCCTCTCCTGTTTTTAGAATTGAAGCTAACAATAGCCCTAACTCCAGGTGGTTGTCTTGTACTTTTGTGTCCATCACCAAACTGCTAAGTCGATGTTCCATAGAGGCTCAATAAATGAAGGGGAAAAAAAAAATCTCCCAGGCAAGCTTTCCTAACCCCACCAGTCAGGTTTTCACAATAAATCATTGTCCTTTTTCTCTTCATCTTAGTCACCGGGGCTCAGATCTTTCCTGTGTTTCAGAACAGGCCAGAGGTGCAGATGCCATGGGGTCATGATGAAGTTCTTTCTTTGGATGTTAAGTAAGTGGAAAAATGGTCCAAAAGCAAACTTAGAAGCAGACTTCAAATCTCAAATTTTTATTATTGAGGGATATTTTAGATTGATACATCATGTTAGAAGGTAGGTTGTGCTTAGTAACAAAATATATCCAAATTTGTGTCTATTTTCTAAGTCAGCTTGAAAAACTATTGCCTTGGGACGCCTGGGTGGCTCAGTTGGTTAAGCGACTGCCTTCGGCTCAGGTCATGATCCTGGAGTCCCGGGATGGAGTCCCACATCGGGCTCCCTGCTCAGCAGGGAGTCTGCTTCTCCCTCTGACCCTCCTCCCTCTCATGCTCCCTGTCTCTCATTGTCTCTCTCGCAAATAAATAAAATCTTAAAAAAAAAAAAAAACTATTGCCTTGTCCAATTCCAAGCCAACTCAGACATCTGTCACTAATAGATAAAACTTATGCTGTGCAGCGATGCTGAGTGACGCTCCTATCTTCGGAATTTACTGTCTCTTCTTAGAAAATGCCTTAGTTTTTCTGCATGTGTCTTTTCATCCTCCTTTTGGCTAAGCTTTGCAAGTGGTAACTTCCTTCAGCTGATGGTGCAGAAACTTTGGTTATCTCATCTTTAACTAATTTGCCAGCAAACAGAATGATCCTGAAAGACTGTCATGATCTTGGATAGTAGCACTGGCTTAAAGAAAATTCTCTGCAGCCCCTCATTAGGTCCTGAGGAGGCCTTTTTTTTTTTTTTCTGTTTTTGTTAATGATCTTTGAACTTGAAATAGCAGCTACATTTGATGAAATTTGGCCTGTTAAACTCTAAAGGAGGTCCGGATGACAAGCAAATGTTTCGTGACTTCTTTCAGTTTGTGGCTTTGTGTAGTGCGAAGCCATTATTTAGGATCTCCCCCAGGGCTGTATCAGGGCTCACCCAGGACTCTGTGCTTTACAATTGCTGTACATGAGATCTCACAGAGATGTTCACATCACTGATTCAGTTAATGTTTAATAACACGGTCTGGTACTTGGCCACATGAGATGTTCACAGTACCTTGAACAAATATTTGGATCAAAAAATGTCCAAAAAGCAATTCTGTAAAATCTGTATTGTGAAGACGTATGAGAATAAAATGTCTATAAAGAAGAGCTTTTTTTTTTTTTTTTCAAGGTGAAACTATGGCCAGGAATATGAGTAAATATTTTCTCCATTTTTCTGGGTAGATGTCAATTGTGTGCAACCTAAGAGAGAATTTTTATTGAAATTTAAACTAGCTGTTCCTAGCATAGAAAAAGGATAGCAGGAGAACAGACAGCTTATATGAAATTCTCTGCCGTTTGAGGATAAAGATTGTTGATTTGGATTAGAAAGAATTGTCATCCTTCACCAACGGAGAGAGTAGCAAAGGCCTAAGTGGAACATTCCAGCAGACATGAAGGAAGTCTTTTCTATGACTTGAAACCCATTGAGAATCATACTGGATTTGTTTGTTGATTTCTTTTGGAAGTATCTGTGTGTACCCGGGGAATGTCCAGGTGTGCCTGGAGTGACAGCCTCCTATAAGAGGTCTCAGCCTCATCAGAGAATTACTCTTGGGATTCTTCTAGACCATCTAAGACATCCTAGGAGATACTTTTGGGTCCAGCTCTCCCATAGCATCCTCAGGGGCTCTAACGTATTTGGATGAACCAAATAGAGCCACATGGCAAATTATCCGGTAAAGTACACATCTTTACAAAAAGGATAACATGTGCTGTGGATTGCCATTTTTATTAAACTATGCCTGTGATAGAAGAAAATGACTGCATCTTCAGCATCAAAGTGACAAAGTACATTAACTCCCTGGAGTCACTTTATGATCCCTCCAGATGCTGCATGGGCGATGAAGATCCTGCAGCCAAAAGGATGAGGAATCTAACGCTACTGTCTATCAGGGTCACTGCAGGTGCTGGCCAACCTCAGTGCATTAATTAATGCCTTCTTTAATGCCACCATAGTGTTGAATGAAGATATGGTCTCTCTTTTCTGAGGCAAGAGACCAGAGAGTATCTTCCCTGTTATGGCCAAGAAAAGGGGGTTTTGATGGAGACAAATGGTGAATCCAGACAAACTGCTACAAATAAAACAAAGAAGCTGGAGGGCAGGTTATAGATCTGCAAAATGGATGCTCGTCAATCACAAGTTATTTTGCTTTGCAGAGCTTGACAGAATTATAGTTAGATAGCCAGGACTATAAAAGAAACCTTGAACTGTTGTAAGACAACAGACTCCCTAGTTTGTTGTGCACACCATATTTCTCACCCCGATTTCACTCTCTTCATTTTACTCTAGCCATGAAGGTTGGGGAGCTGACCCTGTAGTCAGGGTTAGCATATTCTCCTTTCCACAATTACAAGTTCATGGTTAGGTAGGTCTAATTCAGAACAGTGAGACTCAAAGAATTTTCCAGAAGCTTCTGGCAAAGAATATTCTCACTCTTGAGACAGCTTCTGGACATGACTCTCTCTCCTGCGAGATGTGAATAAAAAAGCATGCCACATGCATTGCTACCAGCAACCATCCTGTGTCCATGAGGGGAACCAGCTTTAGGAGGAAGCCCACTCTGTGGACAGGAAAGAAGAAACATGCAAAAAGAAGCTAAATGCTTGATAACATCAGGATTCCTGGATCAACCAGTAGTTTGGACAGGGATCAAGAGAAATTATGGATCTCCCTGACTAAGCCAACAATCAAGGGATGGCCACTCAGTGTGCAGAATTTTTAAATTGCAATGTGTGAGATTTAGAGAGAACAGTAGTACATGTGGACAAGTTGCCTATTGTATAAACATGATCTAGTGTTCATTCGCAAGGAGTGTTTGGTTATAATTAATTTCTGACGTGGTGGGATTTGTAGTTCAGGAACCTGACTCCACTGGATGGAATTGATGGTGGACATAGCAGTGTATGAGGTCTGGTGAGATATTACTAGTTTTTAAATATCCTATTCAACAGGACATGGCAATAAAGATAAAAATTGTGACTGGCTTGGGGAGATTTGGATGCAATATGGAAAATCTGTACAGGGGCGCCTGGGTGGCTCAGTCAGTTAAGTGTCTACCTTCAGCTCAGGTCGTGATCCCAGGGTCCTGGGATCGAGCCCCGCATCAGGCTCCCTGCTCACTGGCGAGCCTGCTTCTCCCTCTTCCTTTCCCACTCCCCCTGCTTGTGTTCTCTCGTGTGTTCTCTCTCTCAAATAAATAAATAAAATCTTCAAGAAAAAAAGAAAAGAAAATCTGTACAAACCGGGATAAGGGGGAGTCACCAAAAGCTCTCCATTGTGGAATAGCATTGTGACACTAGAGTCCCTTCATCACTGTTCTGAGATGAATGATACCAAAAAGTCATCTAATATTTAGGGGTAACATGGATTTATGTGTTATTTCAGGCTTTATTGCCAAAACTTCTATTCTTTTCAAACACTAGGGAGTCTCAGTAAAGGTTATGCCCTTTGTTATCTCTGTTTCTCTCTCCCACTCCCACCTTGTCTCCCTCTCTCTCTCTCTCTCCTTTTTTTCCCTCTCTTCCTCTGACTCTGGGTCCCTCACTTTGTTAATCTTTCGAATTCTTATTTCTCATTTTAGCAACAGTATGGAGGTGGGCAATGTGTATTGACATATTTAATTTTCATTTCTTTTTATGCTCGTTGGAATTTTCACAGCACATTGATCTGATGCTTTATATAAGACTCTTGTAAAATGTTGATTGGATCTTGTGGGTTTTCCTGACACCAGATCAGAGCTTGTGAAATTTAGTGATGTTTTTTGTCTCCAAGTTAAAAATCATTTAGGCTAAGTGTCTGGGGCTTAAAGGCCTAGAAACCTCTTCAGCAGTAGGGGTCCCGAATAGTCACTGCTCATCATGTTCTTTTCTTCTTCTTCTTTGTTTAGTAAAAATTAGCTCCCTTACTTTGTGTCTGTTGCCTATTGAAACAACTAACTCTTGGTAGCAGGAATGAACCAATGATCCTCTGGTTGTTTTAAGGTAAAAGCCTTGAATGGTTGCAGCTAAGACTATACAAAGGTAAAAGATTATTTTGCAAAGCCCAAACAAGATAAAGTTGAAATCAGTGTTGCTAGACATTTTCCCGACATCATGAAGCTTTCCTTGAATCTCCCAGTCGTAATTAATATGTACTTCTCTCCCATCACCTAACCTGGACCTGTTGTCTAAGATTAATATCATTCTGATTGATAATATAGGCTTTAGGCTGTGTTTTATTCAGCTCTGTATCCTGGTACCTGGTATACAGCTAAGCAGATAGCACATGTTGATTTAATACATAGCTACAAGGATATGGGGCCTTTAGATCTCACTTATCCAACAAGTATTTATTGAGCATCTACTCAGTACTAAGCATTATTCTAGGCACTGGATATACTGTGATGAGTAGGATAGTCAAAGTCTCTGCCTTCATGGTTTCACTCTAGCGGGAGAGACTTAAAATACACAAAGAATATATGATATAATGTTAGGAAGTGAAATGTTAACAAAGAAATAAAGAAGAATAAGGGGGTAAAGAGAAGGGGGCGGGATGGGGATGGTGCACAATTTTAAGAGAACTTGGAGTAGATAACAGAGGGGTAAATGAAGCCACACAGATATCTGAAAGAAGAACACTCCAAGCACAGCGAAAAACCTGGGCAAAGGTCTTGAGACAAGAATAAACCAGGCTCATCCCAGGAATTGCAAGAAAGCCAATTGGACCAGAGAGGAATGGTTGCAGAGGGGGGTGAGATTGGCAGGACCAGATCACATGGGATCTTGTAGGCTAGGAAAGGTTTCTTCTGGGTGTGATGGGAAGCCAGTGAAAGATGGGGCTAGGGGGACATATGATCAGATTGTATTTTTAAAAGGTCATCCTGGTTGCAATATGCAGAATAGATTCTAGTGGGGTACAAGTGGATGCAATTAAACACATTTGGAGGAAATCTCTCCAATAAAAGTGGATGAGATTATAGGTGATGAGGGTAGTGAGCTGTGGTTGGATTGCCAACAGAGTTTGTAGTTCAAACTATCAGGATTTATTTTGACCTATTAAAACTCTCCCACAAAGTCTGTACTTTATGGAAGTTACTCTAAAATGAAAACTGAAGGCTCCTGGGTGGCTCAGTCAGTTGAGCGTCTGCCTTTGGCTCGGGTCATGATCCCAGGGTCCTGGATTCAAGCCCCGCTTTGGGCTCCCTGCTCAGTGGAGAGCCTGCTTCTCTCTCTTCCTCTGTTGCTCCCTTTGCTTGTGCATGCTCGCTCTCTCCCTCTCCCTCTCTCTCTCTGTCAAATAGATAAATAAAATTTTTAAAAAATAAATAAATAAAATGAAGACTGAGGGCGTCTGGGTGGCTCAGTCAGTTAAGCGTCTGCCATTTGCTCAGGTCATGATCCCAGGGTCCTGGGATCGAGCCCTGCATCGGGTTCCCTGCTCAGTGGGGAGCCTGCTTCTTCTCCCTCTGCCTGCTGCTCCCCCCTGCCCTCCCCCCTCCCTCCTGCTCGTGCGCTCATGCTCACTCTCTCTTAAATAAATAAATAAAATCTAAAAAAAATAAAATAAAATGAAGACTGATACTTGTCTGCTCAGATTGTAGTCCAACACAGCAGTTCTCAAATGTTTTGGTCTCTAAACTCTTTATAATCTCAAGAATTACTGAGGACCCCAAAGAGCTATTGTGTTTATGTGGATTAGATCTATTGATAAATGTTTGTTTGCTGATTCATTTAAAAACAATAATAAGCCTAGGGGCGCCTGGGTGGCTCAGTTGGTTGAGCGACTGCCTTCGGCTCAGGTCATGATCCTGGAGTCCCGGGATCGAGACCCACATTGGGCTTCCTGCTCAGCAGGGAGTCTGCTTCTCCCTCTGACCCTCCCCCCTCTCATGTGCTCTCTCTCTCTCTCTCATTCTCTCTCTCAAATAAATAAATAAAATCTTTAAAAAAAAAATAATAAGCCTAAACCTAATAGACCCATTACATGTTAACAGAAATAACCTATTTTTTGTGAAAACTAACTATATTCCACACACACACACAAACACAAATTAATGACAGTAATGGCATGGCTTTACATTTTTGCAAGTTTTTTAATGCCACGTAACAGAAGACCACTGTATTCTCATATCTGCTTCTGCATTCAGTGAGTCTATTGTGATTTCACACATTATGTAGCCTCTGGAAAACTCCACTATACTCTTGTAAGAGAATGAACGTAAAAAAGGCTAATAACATCTTAGTATTATCATTTTTCTAAAAAATTCTGGCAGACTCGCTGAAAGTATTTCTTTTATCCCAGGCTTCCTTAGACTTTATTTTGAGGACTGTCAATCTAAAGGAAAATCATCTTGGTGGTAAGGTTACAACTCTGTCTAAAAGAGATATTAGCATCAATCCCATGAGTTAGATGATGAAACCATTGTGAAACTCCTTTATTGCCTGTAATTACCAGCATTAGAAATATATAAAAAGCCAGACCACATATATACACAATGGAATATTATGCAGCCATCAAAAGGAATGCGATCTTGCCATTTGCAATGACGTGGATGGAACTGGAGGGTATTATGCTGAGCAAAATAAGTCAAATGGAGAAAGACATGTATCATATGATCTCACTGATATGAGGAATTCTTAATCTCAGGAAACAAACTGAGGGTTGCTGGAGTGGGGGGTGGGGTGGGAAGGATGGGGTGACTGGGTGATAGACACTGGGGAGGGTATGTGCTCTGGTAAGCGCTGTGAATTGTGCAAGACTGTTGAATCTCAGATCTGTACCTCTGAAACAAATAATGCAATATATGTTAAAAAAAAAAAAAAGAAGAAGAAGAAGAAGATAGCAGGAGGGGAAGAATGAAGGGGGGGAAATCGGAGGGGTAGACGAACCATGAGAGATGATGGACTCTGAAAAACAAACTGAGGGTTCTAGAGGGGAGGGGGCTGGGAGGATGGGTTAGCCTGGTGATGGGTATTAAAGAGAGCACGTATTGCATGGAGTACTGGGTGTTATATGGAAACAATGAATCATGGAACACTACATCTAAAACTAATGATGTAATGTATGGTGATAAACATAGCAATAAAAAATTTAAAAAAAAAAGCCAGACCACAATTTTTAAAAATTTTTCTTAACATATAATGTATTGTTTCAGGGTACAAGGTCTGTGATTCATCAGTCTTACACAATTCACAGCACTCACCATAGTACCTACCCTCCCCAATGTCCATCACCCAGCCACCCCATCCCTCCACCCGCTTCCCCTCCAGCAACCCAAAGTTTGTTTCCTATGATTAAGAAAACCTCTTCTGTTCTGTCTCCCTCTCTGATTTCGTCTTATTTTCTCCTCTCTTCCTCTATGATCTTCTGTTTTGTTTCTTAAATTCCACATTTGAGTGAGAAATTACGATAATTGTCTTTCTCTGATTGACTTATTTTTTTAGCATAATACCTTCTAGTTCCATCTACATCATTGCAAATGGCAATATTTCATTTTTTTTAATGCATAATATATTATTTGTTTCAGGGGTACAGGTCTGTGGTTCATCAATCTTACACAATTCACAGCACTCACCATAGCACATACCCTCCCCAATGTCTATCACCCAGCCACCCCACCCCTCCCACCCCCTCCACTCCAGCAACCCTCAGTTTGTTTCCTGAGATTAAGAGTCTCTTATGGTTTGTCTCCCTCTCTGGTTTCATCTTGTTTCATTTTTTCCTCCCTTCCACTGTGATCCTCTGTCTTTTTTTTTTTATGTGTAATTACTGTTTTTTTTTATTTTTTTTATTGTTATGTTAATCCCCATACATTACATCATTAGATTTAGATGTAGTGTTCCATGATTCATTGTTTGTGCATAACACCCAGTGCTCCATGCAGAACGTGCCCTCCTCAATACCCATCACCAGGCCAACCCAACCTCCCACCACCCTTCCCTCTAGAACCCTCAGTCTGTTTTTCAGAGTCCAT
The DNA here is from genome assembly GCF_002201575.2 of Neomonachus schauinslandi. Taxonomy (NCBI): domain Eukaryota; kingdom Metazoa; phylum Chordata; class Mammalia; order Carnivora; family Phocidae; genus Neomonachus; species Neomonachus schauinslandi. The sequence continues at coordinate 61,908,759 of NC_058406.1, forward strand.
CGTCTCTCATGGTTCATCTACCCCTCCAATTTCCTCCCCTTCATTCTTCCCCTCCTGCTACCTTCTTCTTTTTTTTTTTTTTCTCTTAACATATATTGCATTATTTGTTTCAGAGGTACAGATCTGGGATTCAACAGTCTTGCACAATTCACAGCGCTTACCAGAGCGCATACCCTCCCTAGTGTCTATCACCCAGTCACCCCATCCCTCCCACCCCACCCCCCACTCCAGCAACCCTCAGTTTGTTTCCTGAGATTAAGAATTCCTCATATCAGTGAGGTCATATGATACATGTCTTTCTCTGTTTGACTTATTGATCCTCTGTCTTATTTCTCAAATTCCTCGTATCAGTGAGATCATATGATACTTGCCTTTCTCTGATTGACTAATTTCACTTAGCATAATACCCTCTAGTTCCATCCACATCGTTGCAAATGGCAAGATTTCCTTTTTGATGGCTGCATAAAAGTCCATTGTATATATATACCACATCTTCTTTATCCACTCATCTGTCGATGGACATCTAGGCTCTTTCCAAGTTTGGCTATTGTGGACATTGCTGCTATAAACATTGGGGTGCATGTGCCCCTTCATTTCACTACATTTGTATCTTTGGGGTAAATACCCAGTAGTGCAATTGCTGGGTCATACGGTAGCTCTATTTTCAACTTTTTGATGAACCTCCATATTGTTTTCTAGAGTTGCTGCAACAGCTTGCATTCCCACCAACAGTGTAGGAGGGTTCCCCTTTCTCTGCACCCTCGCCAACATCTGTCATTTCCTGACTTGTTAATTTTAGCCATTCTGACTGGTGTGAGGTGGTATCTCATTGAGGTTTTGATTTGGATTTCTCTGATGCCAAGCGATGTTGAGCACTTTTTCATGTGTCTGTTGGCCATTTGGATGTCTTCTTTGCAGAAATGTCTGTTCATGTCTTCTGCCCATTTCTTGATTGGATTATTTGTTCTTTGGGTGTTGAGTTTGACAAGTTCTTTATAGATTTTGGATACTAGCCCTTTATCTGATATGTCATTTGCAAATATCTTCTCCCATTCTGTCGGTTGTCTTTTGGTTTTGTTGACTGTTTCTTTTGCTGTGCAAAATCTTTTTTTTTATAAAGATTTTATTTATTTATTTGAGAGAGAATGAGATAGAGAGAGCATGAGAGGGGGGAGGGTCAGAGGGAGAAGCAGACTCCCTGCTGAGCAAGGAGCCCGATGCGGGACTCGATCCTGGGACTCCAGGATCATGACCTGAGCCGAAGGCAGTCACTTAACCAACTGAGCCACCCAGGCGCCCTGCTGGGCAAAATCTTTTTACCTTGAAGTCCCAATAGATCATTTTTGCTCTTGCTTCCCTTGCCTTTGGCGATGTGTCTAGGAAGAAGTTGCTGCGGCTGAGGTCGAAGAGGTTGCTGCCTGTGTTCTCCTTTAGGATTTTGATGGATTCTTGTCTCACATTTAGGTCTTTCATCCATTTTGAGTCTATTTTTGTGTGTGGTGTAAGGAAATGGTCCAGTTTCATTCTGCTGCATGTGGCTATCCAATTTTCCCAACACCATTTGTTGAAGAGACTGTCTTTTTTCCATTGGACATTCTTTCCTGCTTTGTCAAAGATTAGTTGACCATAGAGTTGAGGGTCCATTTCTGGGCTCTCTATTCTGTTCCATTGATCTATGTGTCTGTTTTTGTGCCAGTATCATACTGTCTTGATGATGACAGCTTTGTAATAGAGCTGGAAGTCCGGATATGTGATGCCACCATTTTTGGTTTTCTCTTTCAACATTCCTCTGGCTATTCGGGGTCTTTTCTGGTTCCATACAAATTTTAGGATTATTTGTTCCATTTCTTTGAAAAAAGTGGATGGTATTTTGATGGGGATTGCATAAATGTGTAGATTTTCTAGGTAGCATAGACATTTTCACAATATTTATTCTTCCAATCCATGAGCATGGAATGTTTTTCCATTTCTTTGTGTCTTCCTCAATTTCTTTCATGAGTATTCTATAGTTTTCTGAGTACAGATCCTTTGCCTCTTTGGTTAGATTTATTCCTAGGTATCTTATGGTTTTGGGTGCAATTGTAAATGGGATCGACTCCTTAATTTCTCTTTCTTCTGTCTTGTTGGTGTATAGAAATTCCACTGACTTCTGTGGATTGATTTTATATCCTGCCACTTTACTGAATTCCTGTATGAGTTCTAGCAGTTTTGGGGTGGAGTCTTTTGGGTTTTCCACATAAAGTATCATACCATCTGCAAAAAGTGAAAGTTTAACTTTTTTGCCGATTCAGATGCCTTTTATATCCTTACACTGTGAAGAGTTTTAATCAAGAAAGGATGCTGTACTTTGTCAAATGCTTTTTCTGCATCTATTGAGAGGATCATATGGTTCTTGTTCTTTCTTTTATTAATGTATTGTATCACATTGATTGATTTGCAGATGTTGAACCAACCTTGCAGCCCAAGAATAAATCCCACTTGGTCGTGGTGAATAATCCTTTTAATGTACTGTTGGATCCTATTGGCTAGTGTTTTGGTGAGAATTTTTGCATCCATGTTCATCAAGGATATTGGTCTGTAATTCTCCTTTTTGATGGGGTCTTTGTCTGGTTTGGGGATTAAGGTAATGGTGGCCTCATAAAATGAGTTTGGAAGTTTTCCTTCCATTTCTATTTTTTGGAACAATTTCAGAAGAATAGGTATGAATTCTTCTTTAAATATTTGGTAGAATTCCCCTGGGAAGCCATCTGGCCCTGGGCTCTTGTTTTTGGGAGATTTTTGATTACTGCTTCAATTTCCTTAGTGGTTATGGGTCTGTTCAGGTTTTCTATTTCTTCCTGGTTCAGTTTTGGTAGTTGATACATCTCTAGGAATGCATCCATTTCTTCCAGATTATCTAATTTGCTGGCATAGAGTTGCTCATAATATGTTCTTATAATTGTTTGTATTTCTTGGGTGTTGGTTGTGATCTCTCCTCTTTCATTCATGATTTTATTTATTTGGGTCATTTCTCTTTTCTTTCTGATAAGTCTGGCCAGAGGTTTATCAATCTTATTAATTCTTTCAAAGAACCAGCTCCTAGTTTTGTTGATCTGTTCTACTGTTCTTTTGGTTTCTATTTCATTGATTTCTGCTCTGATCTTTATTATTTCTCTTCTCCCACTGGGTTTAGGCTTTATTTGCTGTTCTTCCTCCAGCTCCTTTAGGTGTAGGGTTAAGTGCCAGACCACAGTTTAAAGATTGTTTAAGTTGGAGGTTCACAACCTTTTAAATTCTGCTAACATTAGGTTAAGCATGAAACAGCAAAGACTCAGAGGAGAACAAAGCAAAGGAGAAAAAAAGAAGAAGAAACAGTCACAGACCAATGAGAAGAAAGGGATGACAAAAGAGAATAGGGTGTATGTGGTGGGAGTGAAAGACTAATGATAAGAATTGCCTTTGGTGGGTCGCCTGGGTGGCTCAGTCGGTTAAGCGTCTGCCTTCAGCTCAGGTCATGATCCCAGAGTCCTGGGATCGAGTCCCGCATCGGGCTCCCCACTCCACGGGGAGCCTGCTTCTCCCTCTGCCTCTGTCTCTCATGAATAAGTAAATAAAATCTTTAAAAAAAAAGAATTGCCTTTGGTTGGCTCAGTGGCTCCAGACATCCATTACCCATTCTGATCCAAGAAGTCAACAGTGGTTTGCTTTGGCAACCAGTTCCAAATTGTGTGCCCTGAGACCTTCCCCACAGAGGGGTGTAAAGGAGGAGACACCCACCATGGCTAACGCTATATGTTGGTCTAACATTATTCCACAGGGAACCAAAACCACCTCTGCCTAAGCTTTTCCAATTCAGATGCCAACACTTCATTTCTCCAAGTGAGATGCTAGTTTTAATACCATAACCTTCATAAAATCCACTGTGGGTGAGCATGACTGAATGTAAAATAACCCATTGCTTCATTCACCTGAATCAGAAAGGGAATGCAATCTGGAAACCCTACACGTGAGGGAAGACTGAGAAACTTTATCCACTTCCAAATGGAACATCAGGCAAAAACCAGTTTTTCCTTCCAGAAAATACAATCAGTAGATGACATTCAAAACCAAAACTACACTAATGTCCAACTTTTGCCAAAAGGAGGCCCAGGAATTCACAGCATCATTACATGGCCTTAAACTTCAAGATGATGTGGAAAACACTAGAACAGGTTTTAAGGCCAGGTTCAAGTTTCCGAAGAAGTTCTACTGAGATGCATTCAGCCTCACAGAACAGAGACCCGGCTGATGCTAAAAGTAATGTAGCTTGAAACATTGGTGCTGGGTGAAAGGTGGCCCAAGGTTGTAGAGACCTGTTTATTATTCCTCTTGAGGGCATGGACCTTGGTATTCTGTGCTGTGTCTGACACCGCTGAGAAAGGTTACCTAAGTCTATCATGACTGGTAGAAAAAAAAATCTAAATTCCTACCTGTTTGCTGCTAGAATGGGTGCACCCCAATGGGCTGTCAGGCTTGGGTCATAGGGAATTAGGTTTTTATTATCTGAAAAAACTTTCTCTATTTTCTTAAAAATGCAAATGCAAAGAGCATGGATGTCTCTGAACTTTGAAGAGCAGGTTGTGCTATGGTGCATGACTCAGGGCAGGGAGAGAGGACAGAGAGCGACCATTCTCAAGAGCAAGGTGTGAAGCCATGGGATTAAGAAGGCTAGCACTCATTTACAACAACTTGTTTGGCACTGAAGTCATTTACGTTTCTATGGGATTTAACAGATACAAATTGGTCTCAATCTGAAACATTTCTGAGATTCTCATAATAGTTATCCCTTCATTTTATTTGTAGTTCCAGTTTAGCACAAAATAATACCTGGACTATCTCTGTGTGAAGACTTTATGTCAACGTGGTCATCAGGTAAAATTCTGTTCTGTTGTGAAAGAGGCAGACTGGAAGTCATTAGTCACTGCTGATGTTTTATCACTTCTTTCTGATTCACTTTAGCAGTATTGGAGACATGAATAAAACAAGCTGCCAAGGCCACTTACAGGCACACTTGTAAAGTAGAAACACATTCTCTTTGGTTTATTCCTCCTCAAAGGCGATGGGTGTTGTAGGGAGAATAAAAAGAGTTAATATTGTAGGCTTTGTCACCAGAGAGATCCATGTTTGAATTCCATTTATTCATTTAATTTTTTTCATTTATTCATTTATTGAGTCAACAAATATTTATTGAGTGCCTATATTTGTGGGACTCTGTTCAAAGCCTCGGGGTGCACTGAGTGGGGTAAAAGCAAACACGGGTCATCCTGAAGGCTCCCCCAGCCTTATGCTGAGCCAGTTGTGAAGATACTACCTCTAGGCTGCAAGTCTCCTCTCCCATGGACTACTCCATGGGGCTGGGCTGGGACTCCATAAACTCTTTCTCCTTTGCCAGCTGGCTTCCTGTTAAGAGTCTGCTAATAGGGACCATAGAAGGAGACTGAAAGGATGGAGGAAGGGGCTTTCTCCTCCGTTTCCTTGCTGTTCCTCTCAGTATCACTCTAGCAGTGGCCTTCATCTGACAACTGCATTTGGTTCTGGTCTCCAGTCTCTTTTGGCCTTGTCGGTACCAGCATCTGGGCATGTTTTCAGAGCATTAATAGCAACTGGATTGTGCCCCTCATCAGAGGTGTGAGCCCCAGCTCTATGGGACTCTTTCTCTGAGCTTCTGGGCTCTGGTAATTCCAGCCTCTTCCCTAGATAGCAGCTGCTCCTGCTGTGGAGTATCAGAGTTACCTTTTGCCTGTTCAGCCCCTCCACTATTTGGGAAAACAACTCCCTGTAGTAAGTTTCATGTTAAAATGCCTCTTGTGGTATTTGTTTTGAGTGACATACACAACACCATATATCAATTTATCTTAAGATAGTTAAGATTTGCAACAAAGATGCTGGGGAATAATAACTGGTTATGGAGTACACCATTTTGGCATATTCACCATCTTAAGTAATGAAAAAATAGCAATTAAGTGCTTTTGTTTGGCTGAGTATTTTTCATGATTTTAAAGAGCAGGAGGTACAAACGTCCATGTTCACTTTGACGGATCAACATTGCGTCTTTATGAAAATGAAACCTCTATCAGGAGTAGCTTTTCTTAAACGTTTGTCTAAATCTATAGGAGAAATAATTTCATGACCTTTTACCAAAAATAATCAAATATTGTAAATCCATGTCCTGTTCTTTTCTTCTTTCTTTCTTTTCTTTTCTTTCTCTCTCTCTCTTTCTTTTTCTTTCTTTTTAAAGATTTTATTTATTCATTTGACAGAGAGAGAGAGAGAGAGAAAACAAGCAAGGGGAGCTGCAGGCAGAGGGATAGGGAGAAACAGGCTCTCCACTGAGCAGGGAGCCTGACATGGGGCTCGGTCCCAGGACCCTGGGATCATAATCTGAGCCGAAGGCATATGCTTAACTGATTGAGCCACCCAGACGTCCCATCTTCCTTCCTTCCTTCCTTCCTTCCTTTCTTCCATCCTTCCTTCCTTCCTTCCTTCCTTCCTTCCTTCCTTCCTTCCTTCCTTTTTGGACTTGGGAGCAAGACTCCTACTAACTGTAATTCTTTAACCTCTTTCCTGCAAATTTATTTTATTTCTATCACCTCCTTATACAATATAGATTAATTTAACCAGAATATTTGTGGATTCTGTTATAAAGAATGTGCTTAACAACAATCATCAATACAGCCATATCCATTTTTAAGCCCTATCCATACTACTTCTTGATGTTCATTTCCAAGCATAGAATAAAATGTTCTTCAAACGCAATCTAGCAAGACAATGGACTTTAGAAAACCAACTCCACTTATAAAGGATCAATGTCTCCTCTCAGATATTGATAATGCTGCTCCAATTTTGTCAGATTCATGATTATAAATTTGACAATCTTTATGAAATGAAAGTAGTTATCTATATATGAATATCAAGTGGCTATCTCTCTATTTGCCTTGCCCTTTTAAAGTTGCTTTGGTATGTGTTTTTGTTTGTTTTTGTTTTGTTTTGTTTTGTTTTGTTTTAGAGAGGGAGAGAGAGAGAGGGTGAGAATCCCAAACAGGCTCCACATCCAGAACAGAGCCCAGTGCAGGGCTCTATCTCAGGACCCTGAGATCATGACCTGAGCTGAAGTCAAGAGTTGGATGCTCAACGAACTGAGCCACCCAGGCGCCCTGCTTTGATATGTTTTAATAAATGAAAGTTTATTAAGGATATAGGTCTTTGGTCACAGGCAATGGGGAAAAAGCCTAAAATATACAAGTTTCAGTTTTACCTAATTTTATTTTTATTTTGACTTTCTAAAATTTGAGTATAATTGACACACAATGTTACATTAGTTTCAGGTATACAACTTAGTGATTTGACAAGTTTATACTTTATGCTATGTTCACTACAAGTGTAGCTACCATCTGTCCCATACTGTTACATTATCAGTGACTATATTCCTTATGCTGTGCCTTTTATTCCCATGACTTGTTCATTCCATAACTGAAAGCTTGTATCTCCTTCTCCCCTTCACTCATTTTGCCCATCCCCCCACTCCCCTCCCTTCTGGCAACTATCAGTTTGTTCTCTGTATTTATAGGTCTGATTCTGGTTTTTGTTGGTTTATAAATTTGTTTGTTTGCTTGTTTGTTTTTTAGGTTCCACTTATGAGTGGAAGCATATGGTATTTGTCTTTCCTAGTCTGACTTATTTGACTTACCATAATACCCCCTAGGTCTATCCATGTTTTCTCAAATGGAACAATCTAATCCTTTTTTATGGCTGTGTAATATTCTAGTATACGTATACACACTACATTTTCCTTATCCATTGATCTATTGATGGACACTTAGGTTGCTTCCATATCTTGCTATTGTAAATAATGCTGCGATAAACATAGGGGTGCATATATATATTTTTAATTAGTGTTTTCATTTTTGGGGGGTAAATACCCAATAGTGGAATTTTTGAATCATATGGTATTTCTATTTTTAATTTTTTGAGGGACCTCCATACTGTTTTCCACATTTGGGTATACCAATTTACATTCCCACAACGACACATGAAGGTTCCTTTTTCTCCACATCCTTGCCAACACCTGCTGTTGCTTGTGTTGTTGATTTCAGCCATTCTGACAGGTGTGAGGTGATAGCTCATTGTGGTTTTGATTTGCATTTCCCTGATGGTTAGCAATGTTAAACGTCTTTTCATGTGTTTGTTGGCTATCTATATGTCTTCTTTGGAAAAATGTCTATTCAGGTCTTCTGCCCATTTTTTAATCAGATTGTTTGTTTTTTTGGTGTCAAGTTGTATTAGTTCTTTATATATTTTGTATATTAACCCCTTATTGGATATATTATTTGCAAATATTTTCTCCCATTCAGTAGGTCGTCTTTTTGTTTTGTTAATGGTTTCCTTTGCTGTGTAGAAGCTTTTTATTTTGATGTCGTCCCAATAGTTTATTTTTGCTTTTGTTTCCCTTGCCTCAGGAGACATGTCTAGAAAAATGTTGCTACAACTGATGTCAAAGAAATTACTGCCTGTGTTATCTTCTAGGAGTATTATGGTTTCCTGTCTCACATTTAGGTCTTCAATCCATTTTGAATGTATTTTTGTGTATGATCTAGGAAAGTGGTCCATGTTGCTGTCCAGTTTTCCCAGCACCATTTGTTAAAGAGACTGTCTTTTCCCCATTGTATATTCTTGCCTTCTTTGTCATAGATTAATTAACCATATAATCATAGGTTTATTTCTGGGTTTTCTATTCTGTTCTGTTAATCTATGTGTCTCTTTTTGTACCAGCACGATACTGTTTTGATTGCTATAGCTTTGTAGTAGATCTTAAAATCTGGTATCGCAGTTTTACCTAATTTTAAATCCATAAATGAGATGCCTCTAAGTGAAAGACTATAATGAGTTTAATTAATAATTGGTCACTTGATAAGTCCCTGTAAAGCTCTTATGGTTAGCTTGAGTACCCAGAAACTAAAAAGTGAATCATCTAATGATTTGTTAACATACCTTTCACAAGTCAGATTATTTCCAATTCCTTGTTATCAATAACAGAGAAGAGGACTCCTTTGAACTGTCAGATGAAAGATCATAAAAAATAATTTTGATGATAAATCTCTGTGTGGTTTTGGCATCCAACTCAGGAGATCAAAAATTGAATAACACTGTTATAATAGAACTCTGTCCATTTTCATAGGATTCCTCAGCACTTAGATGTGTTAAAAATATATATATATAGGGGGGCACCTGAGTGGCTCAGGTGGTTAAGATCTGCCTTCGGCTCAGGTCATGATCTCAGAGTCCTGGAATCAAGCCCCACGCTGGACTCCCACCTCAGCAGGGAGTCTACTTCTCCCTCTTCCTCTGCCTCTCACCCTGCTTGTGCTCTCTCTGTCAATCTCTCTCTCAAATGAGTAAATAAAAAATCTTATATATATACATATATATATGTGTATATATATATACACATACATATATATATATAGGATTCAGCTGTTGAATCCCGTTTCATTTCAGCATTACATAATATTCATCCCAGCTTGCATGAATTTACTGAGAAAAAAATCTATTGCATGAAAAGGTATATTCTGAATATCATTTCACTTGTTTGGTCCAATAATTACTTTTCAAAATTGGAAACATAGTTAAACTGCTTTAATAAACTGTGTGTAAATAATAACTTTAAGAATAATGTAATACAGAAAAATAATTTAACACTTACAACTTCATGTTTACAAAAGAAATAACCTTTTTTCCTAGAAATTTCAGTTCAGACACATATTTGTAGCTGACAAATGGGGTGATCAATGAAATATTTTCAAACATAAATATCACATTATTTAAGGGAAATGGAATGGCTACATTTAACAGAGAGAAAGTATTGTGTATAAAGTCCAACTGTCAAAGGGTATGTTCATGTGTATTTTATTTTATTTATTTTTTAATATTTTTCTACTTTTTTTGAAGATTTATTTATTTATTTGAGAGAGTGAGAATGAGAGAGAGAGAGTACATGAGAGGGGGGAGGGTTAGAGGGAGAAGCAGGCTCCTCTCTGAGCAGGGAGCCCGATGCGGGACTCGATCCAGGGACTCCAGGATCATGACCTGAGCCGAAGGCAGCCGCCCAACCAACTGAGCCACCCAGGTGCCCCTGTTCATGTGTATTTTAAATAGATGATGGTGGGTATCGAACACTCTGGTATTTAGATTCTATTGCATTTATTTAAAGGTGCATTGAAATGCTTGATGTTTAAAATGTGAATATTTACAATATCCTGGAAATTATTTCTTTGCAACTATTTAAGCTAACAATGAAACATTTTAGATAGTGGTCTATGAATATGCAAAGGGGTATCTAGTTCTTATACTTATTTTGGGGACATATGAACGAGAAAATTTGAAGACTACTGGCATACAAAGACCAACAAGTAGCCAGTTTAGAATAGTAGTAATTCAGGGTTTTTGATGGGGAATGCTGCCTCTACATCAATGCAGAGATCCTGCATTCAACAGCAGGGTGCCTCTTACAGGATTCCCTGGTGTTCTTGGGCACAGGACACCATTTTTTAAGGGTGGCTCATGCATAATCATGAAAACAGCTGGAAGATTTTGGGGGGTATTTTTCTTACACATGCATTAAAGAACGATTTTTAGAACTAAAATATTACTTAGCATTCTGTTCTTAATACCATACACAGTGTTTCTCACTCATGTCTCATGGATCATCACCTATTTTAGTCTAACTCATTAGCATGTACTTTGTACCTTGTACTTTGTTCAGCACGCAGAAGATAGCTAATAAATGTTGTTGAGTTTAATTAAAATTAAATAAGATAAAGGCCGATCCGTCCTTTATGTTTTAGAAAGATGGGCCTTCAATGTCAAAAAATAAATTTAACTCTAGAGAGGTGAACGGGTGCTTCATTCCATAACTAGTACAGTTTATATTACATCTCCAACCCAATGTTTAGCTGGCCAAGGAGGAAACACTGGCTACCTGTCACTTTTCTATTCCCACATTGAAAGGCTACAGACGCTTAGTTCTGAATGGGACTTTTCAAGTCTGCAGGGTTTGTACCATTGCTGAAGTTCATGCCTCAAGATGCAGCCTCTAGACATAACTACAGATTGTAAAAACCATGATTATTCTGGGAAGATAAAAAGCTCTTTGCAATGCACACAGCTGTGGAAAAAAAAACAAAATTAATCTTTCAAATGTTATTGAAATGTAAATGTCTGCCTATCCTCAATTGAGTATGAGCATTCACAAACTTATGTTCAGGCACCAGGGGTACCCAGAGCATTTAAAAAGCACAACTGAAAAAAAATTAAAAGCACAATTGCAACTCTAAAAGACAAAAGCGAAAATGCAAGTGGTTTCATCCTCTGTTTGCAAGTGTGCTTAGCACAGCTTCTGTCAGGCCCTTGTTCACAGAATCCAACTGGAGTCCTTCTGTTTAAATAAGCTGTCAGTATCCGCGGTCTTATTTTTTACCAAGAAGTGACTGTATCCTTGAAACTGCTGTTATGCAAGATTTTCTCCATTTCCTACCTCCAGCCTCACACACTTTTGCCCTAAAATTGATTCCAAACGGCAGCCAGAAAACATATCCAGGGAAAGTGTATTCTGTGCCAAGCCAACCTTTGTCGAAAGTAAGCAGTCTCTTTGCTCCTTCAATTCTCCATGGCCATCCCATAAATAGGCTGCTGTCAGTGTGCTAGTGTGCTTTTCATTTACGCTTTTGCAAGGTTGATAGCTTTCTTGGTTACACCCTCACCAACTGGGGGTTCACAGGTGCTGGGATTCATGTGTGGGTGTCTTTTAGTTTTGGACCTAGAGCCAATTCTTTTTATTTTCCTAAAACAACCAAGAAGGGAGTCATAATGTAGAACAAGAGGAAGGAACATGGTGCTGAGGTATTTCGTGAGAATGATAAGCCTGGAGTCAAAACTCTGGGTTTGTCTCTTTTTATGTGCTGTCTGGAAAGAGTTTTCTTCAAAGTGTCAGTGTGAACACATCCATTTCCCTGATGTGGTTGAAAGTAGGGTTTAATAAATAGCCTGAATCTACTTTGAGTTCCTGTACCACCTGAACATTCAGTAACCTCTATTTTATTTTTTAAAGATTTTATTTATTCACTTGAGACACAGAGATACAGAAAGAGAGAGAGAGAGCATGAGCAGGGAGAGAGGCAGAGGGAGAGGGAGAAGCAGGCTCCCTGCTAAGCAGGGAGCCTGATGCGGGGCTCGATCCCAGGACGCTGGGATCATGACCTGAGCTGAAGGCAGACGCTTAACCATCTGAGCCACCCAGGTGCCCCCAGTAACCTCTATTTTAGCAGACATGTTAGTTAATGGTGGCCTTGTTAAAAGACCAAAAAAAACAGCAACATTTCCAGCCCTAGGAGGATAAAGAGAATTCAGTGTTTTTACAGATCTACAATTGATCCTTGAACAACACAGGGGTTAGGGGCTCTGACCCCTGCATGGTTGAAAATCTGTGTATAACTTTTGACTTCCTCAAAACTTAACTACTAATATAGCCTTAATTATATATATATATATGTGTATATATATGTATATATGTATACATATATGTATGTATAATAATATACAGTGTTATATTAGACTAATAGCTTACTGATTACCAAAAGCCTTACTGATAATATAAACAGTCAATTAGCACATCTTTTGTATGTTACATATATTATCTGCTGTATTCTTATAATCAAATAAGCTGAGGAAAAGAAAATGTTATTAAGAAAATCATAAAGAAGATACATTTACAGTACAGTATTTATCGAAAAAATCCTTGTATTAGTGGACTCACACAGTTCAAATTTGTGTTGTTCAAGAGTCAACTGTATATTAATGGTTTGGGATTTATATATATATATATATATATACATATATAGAGGGTAGAACTCCTCCCTCAATTCACATGACCTCTTGGTGGCATCTACAGCTATCTCTCCCACTAAATATTTTATTAGCCAAATCAGAGCATTCATATATATCCTCCATAAGAATGGATTTTGAGCTCAGAAATTCAGAGCTGTTACCAAGTCTGTTTGTAATGTAAAGTGATGGAACTTCTCAGAAAGACTGAGACAGTTTGGTCTTGTTTGGTGAGGGGAGGCCAGAGGCACTGAGTCACCCCCTCTTCAGGTGACTGTTGAACAGCAGGGTGATGTGTCCCTGAAGGTCCTGGCACTGTGGCCCATGGCCCCATCAAGACAATCATGATGGCAGACCCTTCATGCTCACTATCTTGACCATTTTGGGGCACCCAGGAGCACACAGTCTAAGCTGCTGATCCACTGTGATGAGTACTGAGGTGTTTGAGGCTTCTCGGGAAAAAGATACATTATGGGCATTGATCACTGCATCAGTGAAGAAGAGCATGTGGCTATAGAGGTCAGAATGGTTAATAGCCTGCTCTTTTAAGAAGGGAAGGGATAATAAATTAGAGAGCACTTAATATTGGCACCACTGATGTGGTCAGGGAATTGATAGGGCTAAGGGTGAGGGAAAGTTTTGTGCCACCACAAACAAACCCCTAATCCTTAAGCTCTCTTTACAGAATGCTGCGTTCCCTTAGGTCTTGGCTGAACCCTGACTCTCCCACTCAGTGCAGGACTGTGCATACCCCAGCTGGAAGGTTAGGGTCATGTATTTGTGTTTCCCAGGCACCCCACTGCCACTTCACACATGCATGCCTCAACCCTTGTATAAAATGCAGCATACTTTGGGAGGTTGACACAACGAAGCTGTACCACCGTGTACTAGCAACTGTTGTTTATGGAGCCCAAATGTCATTCTGACTAATTCACAGAAGCCTCTAGCTTTCATTATCACTCTCCCTGCATGCCAACCCCTGCCGTAATCATAGGGTATTTCAGGACCTTAGAGGATAGATGGATCAGCCCCCACTGGGGGCCTTACAATTTCCCTGGACCTTCTCAACTCATTCCATTTCAACCACCTAGGTAGAAACCTGTGAATTCTCCTTGACTCCTCCTCCCTACATCAAACGCTACCTAATTACCTCTTGATTCCTTATAACCATGCCCTAGTTCAGGATTTTTTTTTTTTAATTTTTTTCAGGATTTTAATTAAATGTTTTTCCACCTCCTATCATCTTTGTCCAATCCCTTTTTTACATAGCCACCAGTGTGATATATTTTATTCATATATAATTATGTCAATTATTTGTTTAAATGCTCTAGTTGTATTTATTACTAATTTTCTCCAGGATGAAGTTCAAGATCCTTACCTCCGTGATCTGCTTCCTGCTTTATCTTTCCAGCCTCACCTCTCTATGTTCACCACTTTCTGCCAGGGCCTTTTTGAGCAACAACATTGAATAGCTTGTAGCTCCCTGCACACACTGTTGTCTTGCTTCCATGCTTTTGCCAATGTTCTTCCCTGTACTTGGACTATTCTTCCATTCTCTCCATTGCTGAACTTCCATTTATCCTTCAAGACCTCCTATGTGATATTCATTAGGAAGCTTTCTCCCACCCCATGTGTTAGATGCTTTTCCTCCCACGCTACCCTGGGTATTTCTCCAACATTGTATTCATTACTTTCTGTTCATTCACTAGCTGGAAATGTCTGCTATGTTTCTCCCGCCCCATTTAGATTATGGGTTTCTTGAAGTCTTGGAAGGTGTCCTTGTTCATATTTCTATTTCAATGTTTCACACAAAGTGATTATAAGTATAAAATAAGGATAAAAATAGTGGCAATATATTGACAGCCTCTCATGCATAAGGCATTTAATACGCATCTGATCTCATTTAATCCTCACCACAACTTTAAGATGTAGTTGTTATTTTTATGCCCATTTTACAATGAATAAACTGAGAGTCAGAGAGATAGGACACCTGGACCCAGGTCACCTGGCAAGTGAGCGGCAGAATTAGGATTTGAATCTCCATTCATCGACTCCAGAACACACATTCTGTTCACAATCACCACAAGATGAGGGTCATCCTGGAAGGGAGCTCTGCTTTCTCAATCATAATGCGATGGAAAAGAATGAAAGCCTCTGATAAGAAAGTTAGTACTGACTGGCCACCACACCCCAGGGCAAGTGCAGAATTTCATCACTGCCTGCATTCCTGCGTCCTTTACCCAGGACATTACTGTGGCTGTCAACACTCACAAATATGACCAGATCGACTTACTGTAAAACATAACTTATCATAGAGCAAAGAATGGCATAAAGAACATGCCTCTCAGGGTTTGGTTATGTGGAGAAGGCATTACTGAAAAGGAGGAACTACGCTTCACTCAGCGTTATTTTTTCCCCTATGATTTGTGGATTTACTTATATGAGAATTCTTAAATGCACATAAATTAAAGTTATCAATGTAATTAAATAGTTACAAATATGATTTTGAAAAGAATAAAAATATATGGATCAAGACTGTTGCAGAAAAAAGGAGAAAATACAAGCATTCTATGTTAAGAATCATCACAGTACGGTTACAGTAAGTATTGCATAGATGGAATCTATGCATATTTCAAAACAAAATTTCTGTGACTTAAATTAGCATCTGTCATTATGACAGCTGCAAACCGTTCCCAAAGCTTCTCCTCTTTATGTGGGGCCTGAGCTAGCCCATTAGTCAGCATCAAGTCAAAAATCCCTCTCCATGATACCAGCAAATAGATTTCATTTAATGGAGGAAATTCAACAAATATTTACTGAATGTCTTTTGCAAGATCTGAGCTAGGCATTGTGGAGGATACAAAGATAGTACATTTCTCGCTTAAGACTCTTACAAAACAGTTGGAGATTATAAATATAAATGTATGTGTGCATCTGTGTGTGTGTGTGTGTGTGTTTGGTCACCCTGTTCTTCCCTACTAGAATTTTAAGCTCATTAAGGATGGGGACTTGGGTATCTTGCTTACTTTTTTATCCACAGCACCTACAGCCATGCTTGACACATAGTAAGTGCTCAATAAATATTTGTTGAACGAATGAATTTGGGGAAGAGAGATATTAAGCAGAGGTGATCAAAGAACAGAGGGCATTTAATTTAGTTGTGGAAGAATGACGATCTGGATAGAAGCAGGGAGACATGTCAGGAGCAAGATGTAACCACAGCAAATATTTGGGAATGATAATGGGCTGGGAGTAGGCTTGCCTTGTCAGCTATGTTTCTTATTGTCGATTATTTAGCGTAAGATCAGTTGGGGCCAAGTTAACCAAGTAGGTAAGGAATTTCCTCAGGTGCATAGGCACTAGAACTATTTGAGAGCCTGAGTCACTCATGTCAAAGCCTTTTCTGTTTCCCCAAGTTGGTGGCAGTCTGTCTGTGCTTGTAATCACAGGGTTGTTACACCTACCTGGGACTACGTGTTCATTGTCTTGCCTATAGCAAATGGCTAACAAGGTCCGCCTTGAGCAGACTGTCAGCACTGACAGGCTTAAATGTTACACTCCACTGAAAATGACACTTTTCTAACTATATATTTTGCAGAAAAATCCTTCAGAGCAAGGACACTGGCTCTTTCAGTGTGTTTTGATTCTTATAATCTCCCCACCTCACACACTATAAGATTCATCTATCTTGATTTTGCTCCCGAAGCACCCACAAAGATTGATAATCAGCGATTCAGAGTTCAAAACCCCAGCACAGTCCTTATCAATTCTCCAGATATGTCTGAATAAAGACTCTCAGAAGTGTGTCAGGCTGAGTGACTTTATCATTGAGGTCATCCTCAGCGGGGATTAAGTTGGAAAGTCTAACTTTGGGTGCTCCAAGTATCTCTTGTATCTCAACTTGGAACTATGTAGAAATGAGAAAATTATTAATTTGCTGATTTTTTTTTTTTACATTATTTGTTGCTCTTGGAGTTTTATCAAATCTGATTTTTGCCTCACCTCTTGCCCCAAGTTTTAAAATGAACGACAGGAAGTTTTTATATTTTACTTACAAATATAAAATTTAAAATTTCCAATATATATTAGGGTTTGGTTACTTTTTTTTTTAACAGTCCCATTTGTTTAAATGGATTCTCTAAACTATCCCCTTATATAAAACAGATCAGGAGATAATTGTTCTGGTTAGAGAAGGGGGCCCAGATCGCCCCCTGCTGGTCTCCTGTTTTTCTTCCTCTCCACCGTGCCCCTCCCCACCAAGGCAAGCACCTTTCTTGAACTCCGCTGAACACAACTTGGTAACTACTGAATTAAAGTGATACAAATGAGTAATTAACTGGATCACCATAAAGACAGCCACTCATCCAGGGCTCTCTCTGTAGTATAGCTGCCCCAACTGTGCCCTCATTCTCAAATGAATTATGCCATGGATAGCATGCTTATTCTTCTGAAAACTCTCCCTCCATGTGCTGAGAATTTAAGGAGGGAGAGTATAGTCTGCGTTATGTTCTAACGAAACACAGAGGATCCTAGCAAATAAATGCATAAATGATTATTGTGAAAAAAGGAAACTTCACTTGCAAAAGTCTTTAGGTTTGCCTGAATTCTCCACATTTCAGTCAATTAGTAAAAATTCACTGTGAGTCCACAAAACAGATGATGGAGTTAGGAAATAATGACATTGGCACTTGAATTGCCACCAGGAACTCTATGCCTTATAACTTTTGTTAATCTTCAGAACCCCCGATGGCTAGTGGTATTACTCCTACTCCTTTACACATAGTGTAATATGGCTCTGGAGGTTGCTGTGAGGGTCTAGGTCATGTCACGGGCATGGGATAGGATTGGATTTAATCTTGGCTCTTACACTTTGATCCTCTCCAAGGGTCACGCTCCTTTTGTGTCACCTACCATTGAAAAGTAGCCAGTGTTACATGATATTAATTATATTTGGAATAATAAACCCACATGTAAAAATAATGGTGCAGGGTATGCACAAGAATTTACCAAGGCAGTATGTAACTAATTAAATTTGACAAAGGGCAACCTCTGTGTCACAGGGGGTGCATAGATTGCAGAGGTGTCCAAAATGACTCCTTGGGTTGGGAGAAGAAAATATTAGAATATATTTGAAATTTTATAGCATTTTACAATTTTCTTACTTTGTGTGTTTTATGTATACATTATGCTATTGCAGCACCACAAGTACATAATTTATGAATCCATACATGTACATCTATTGAAGTGTGTTCTGGAAAGATCTTACTAATGGGATGTAAGAACTACTTCATATGGCTCTCGCTGCAGAAAAGTGAGTTTGTCATTTTATTGTTCAGTAATCCAGATGAATTCAGATCCAAAGAGAGAGGCACAGGGACACAATGAAGGCTTTGGCACCAAGAGTCCTGGGTCCAGATCCCAGCTTGACCATTTATCACCTAGGGCAGGTTTACATCTCTGAATATCAGTTTCCTCATTTGTGAAAAAGGGATAATTATCCCCATTATTTTAAATGAGGTAATTTATTTAAAGTACATACAAGAGTGTTTGGCACGATACAGTATCTATCTCACTTGTAAAATCCATTATTCAAGTTGTCATCCAATTTGTCACATTTTTAGCTGTGTCAATAGAATATGGATACATTAAGAACTTAAATAGTGTCT
The DNA here is from genome assembly GCF_002201575.2 of Neomonachus schauinslandi. NCBI lineage: Eukaryota > Metazoa > Chordata > Mammalia > Carnivora > Phocidae > Neomonachus > Neomonachus schauinslandi. The sequence continues at coordinate 61,927,319 of NC_058406.1, forward strand.
AGTCCCTTGGGCTAGAGAGAGATGGGTTTTCTTGTCCTTTTCAACTCTTGGACCATAAAGCCTATATCCTGCACTTATTAATCTGTGTACTGAGGGAGGAGGACCCTAGATTCTTGTCTTCATGGGCTCAGCTCTACTCAGCCATGGCTGGATTAATGCATGTCCACGTTCACGTTACAGGATTCATTAAGAAAAGAAAAGTCAGCTCACACTATGTGGTTAAGGATAATGGAAATTTGCTTATTAGAAGTCTTCCAGAGAGAAAATTTCTTAATTACTTGCTTTTGATTAAAACGAAGGTAAATAGAAGCAATTCTGAAGCAAGCCTTGTGATTGTATTTTCCTGAACATAGTGTGGGAGTCTGACAATTAGGAAGCAATTTCCTGCAGTTCTCTTACATTTTTCTGAGTCTCAGACAGTTTACAATCAAACTATTGAACAGGGGAGTCACCTCACATACTTTTTAGAAGGAGGTGGTACATAAGTATGGAGTTTACCAAGGAAAAAATGCATCAGCTCAACCTAATTCTTTTAAAGGGATAAATAGGCCAGTTAGTCAAGGGACTGCTATTGACATAATGTACCTGATTTCAAAAAAGCATTTGCAGGGTATATTGTGGCAACTCTGCAGTCAACCTGGGAAATGTGGTCAGGTAGGTAGGATTATAACCCAATGCATACAAGTCAGGAAGTGATTAGGTAGTAGTGTCTTGGGTGATTGTTTCCAGGGAGATGGCTAATGGTGTAACATTTTTGCACAACAGGAGAATTTATTTTTGGTTTGAACTATAAGAGGAAAGTGATTCTTCTGATTTTAGTATGTTAAATGCTCCTCAAATTACTACAGGTTTCAGTAAACACTGATTGCTTCAGCAAGAAAGCAGACGTATAGACAACGCAGACAAAAAGAGATCCGGGGTGCCTGGATGGCTCAGTGGGTTGAGTGCCCAACTCTTGGTTTTGATTCAGGTCACGATCTCAGGGTCGTGAGATTGAGTCCTGTGTGGAGCCCTCTGGCCTGCTCCCTGCTGGGTGGAGAGTCTGCTTGGGATTCTCTCTCTCCCTCTCCCTCTCCCTCTCCCTCCACCCTCCCACCCCCACAATGTGCGTGCTCAGTCTCTCTCTCAAATAAAGAAATAAATCTTAAAAAAAGAAAAGAGATCCAAAGCTGCATTATCATGCAAGCATTTTGCTTACAAATAAAGCAGAGGATCAGATTCTTCCATAGCTATCAACTGATAAGAAATGGTTACCATGGTCAAGGACAGGGGCAGACTAGTACCATTTTTCTAATTAGTAAAGAAGGTCTCCAAGAGTGGTGTGCTGATAAATAGATACCATAGAAGTAAATAACCTCAAGGTCATAGATAATAGTAAAATGTAGTAAGATTAGGAAGTGACAAGTTTTGAGTATTTATTGCCTTAAAAAAAAAACAAACTATTTACGCCTGGGTAGCTCGGTCGTTAAGCGTCTGCCTTCGGCTCAGGTCATGATCCCAGGGTCCTGGGATTGAGCCCCACATCCAGCTCCCTGCTGCAGTGGGAAGCCTGCTTCTCCCTCTCCCACTCCCCCCTGCTTGGGTTCCTGTTCTTACTATCTCTCTCTGTCAAATAAATAAATAAAATCTTTAAAAAAAAACTATTTAAAATTTTTAAAACTTTTTATTTTGACATAATTTTAGATTTATAGAAAAGTTGCAAGGTTGTATAAAAAATTCCCATGTGTCTTTCACCCAGCTTCCTCTAATATTAGCATATTATAGAATCATGGCACATTTATCAAAACTAAGAAATGAACATTGGTGGAAAAATACAGACTTGATCTGGATTTTACCTGTTTTTCCACTAATGTCCTTTTCTGTCCAGGGTCCCACAAGATACCACATTGTGTTAAGTTGACATGTTTCCTTAGTCTCTGCTGATCTGTGACAATTTCTCAGGCTTTCCTTGTTTCTTTGCTTTTTTTCCCCATGGTCTTTGTTTTTAATATAATTTATTTAATTGTAAGTTTATTTTTGAGTCAGCTGTAGGTTCACAACTTATCAGAGCACAGTACCTGAAGGGACATCCCCACAAGGATTTATCATTGGTCTTTGCTCTTCAGTGGTTTTATTAATACCTTGGAAAAGACTATTGCTGCCATGTAAATCATATTGGCAAATGATACAAATCTGGGAGTGTAACAGGTATTTTGGATAATAGTCACAACAACAGGGTATTAACCAACATTTATGTACTAAAAACCACCTCCATAAATGGCCTAGGGTGATGTGATTTAACAGAACACATACTAAACACATGGTTAGGGCTTTTGGGTAATCCATGTTCCTTTTGTGGACAGAATGGGACCCTAAGGTCTAATAAGAAGTAACCTGGAGGGGCATGATCCCTACTGGATGTAAGGAAGATGTGGATATTTCCAGGGATGTATTCATCCAAAATCAGATGACTTGTCTAAAATCGGATGTGATATGGGGTGCCTGGGTGGCTCATTCGGTTAAGCATCTGCCTTCGGCTCAGGTCATGATCTCAGGGTCCTGGGATTGAGTACCGCCTCGGGCTCCCTGCTTAGTGGAGAGTCTGCTTCTCCCTCTACCCCCTGCCCCTGCTCGTGATCTCTCTCTCTCTCTCCCCATCCCTCAAATAAATAAATAAAATCTTTAAAAAAAAGGTGATATAATTTTCAAGGGAGAGTCTAGAATCACAAATAGTGTTGCCTAGAGATGTGGAAAGCTGAGACCAGGCAGAACTCCCAGTCCACAATCAGATAACGACAGAGGCCTTGTGTAAGGTTCCTGTTCCTTTCCAAGGGCAGGGGTTTGCCCTGAGGGTGAAAATGTGCCCAGGGCATAGGTGATTGCAAGTACAATCTGCGTCAATGGTGTCATTTGACTATAGAAAGCCTATTCAGCTTGCTCTGTATCCATAGAAACACAGGGTCCAGCTCAAATGAGCTAATAGTCTCACTCATGGCTACATTGATCAGCCGAATATGGAGTATTATGGTCAATTCTTCATATAGAAACCCTGGGCATTTTAAAGGGAAGTAAGCCTGAATGGTCAGAAAACTTCAAGCAATACCCAGTGAGGAGCATATGAAAAACTAGAGGCCTGGTACAGAGAAGATGTAGGGGAATTAAGACTACCATTTGCAAATACCTGAAAGGCTCTCTGTCATGTGGAAGCACAATTAGACTTGGATAAATGGGTGGGCACTACAGAAAGACGAATTTTAACTCAACATACAGAAGAGCTTTTAATTATTAGAACTCTCCAAAAATGGAGTAATCGACCTCAGGCAGAAGCACTCGAAATAGAAACATAAAATACTTGGGAGAAGTGTTGTCTAGAAGATTAAGTCTGCTCTGTTTCTATCTTGCTTTTTTTTTTTTGTAGTTTTTAATTTTATTATGTTATGTTAGTCACCATACAATACATCATTGGTTTTTGATGTGGTGATCCACGATCCATTGTTTTCGTATAACACCCAGTGCTCCATGCAGTACGTGCCCTCCTTAATACCCATCACTGGGCTAACCAATCCCCCCTCCCCCCTCCCCTCTAAAACCCTGTTTGTTTCTCAGGTCCATAGTCTCTCATGGTTCATCTCTCCCTCCAGTTCCCCCTCACCATTTTTCCCTTCCTTCTCCTAATGTCCATGCTATTCCTTATGTTCCACAAATAAGTGAAACCATATGATAATTGACTTTCTCTGCTTGACTTATTTCACTTAGCATAATCTCCTCCAGTCCCATCCATGTTGATGTAAAAGTTGGGCATTCATCTTTTCTGATGGCTGAGTAATATTCCATTGTATATATGGACCACATCTTCTTTATCCATTCATCTGTTGAAGGGCATCTCGGCTCTTTCCACAGTTTGGCTATTGCGGACATTGCTGCTATGAACATTGGGGTGCATATGGCCCTTCTTTTCACTACATCTGTGTCTTTGGGGTAAATACCCAGTAGTGCAATTGCTGGGTCATAGGGTAGCTCTATTTTTAAATTTTTGAGGAACCTCCACACTGTTTTCCAAAGTGGCTGTACCAACTTGCGTTCCCACCAACAGTGTAAGAGGGTTCCCCTTTCTCCACAACCTCTCCAACATTTGTTGTTTCTTTCCCTGTCCATTTTTGCCATTCTAACTGGTGTAAGGTGGTATCTCAGTGTGGTTTTGATTTGGATTTCCCTGATGGCTAATGATGATGAACATTTTTTCATGTGTCTGTTAGCCATTTCTATGTCTTCTTCAGAGAAGTGTCTGTTCATCTCTTCTGCCCACTTTTTGACTTGATGATTTGTTTTTTGGGTGTTGAGTTTGAGAAGTTCTTTATAGATTTTGGATACCAGCCCTTTATCTGTAGTGTCATTTGCAAATATCTTCTCCCATTCTGTAGGTTGCCTCTTTGTTTTGTTGACTGTTTCCTTTGCTGTGCAGAAGCTTTTTATCTTGATGGAGTCCCAAAAGTTCATTTTTGCTTTTGTTTCACTAGCTTTTGGAGATGTATCTTGAAAGAAGTAGCTGTGGCCGATGTCAAAGAGGTTACTGCCTATGTTCTCCTCTAGGATTTTGATGGATTCCTGTCTCACATTGAGGTCTTTCATCCACTTTGAGTTTATCTTTGTGAACGGTGTTAGAGAATGGTCGAGTTTCATTCTTCTGCATGTGGCTGTCCAATTTTCCCAGCACCATTTATTGAAGAGACTGTCTTTTTTCCATTGCATGTTTTTTCCTGCTTTGTCTAAGATTATTTGACCATAGAGTTGAGGGTCCATATCTGGGTTCTCCATTCTGTTCCATTGGTCTCTATGTCTGTTTTTGTGCCAGTACCATGCTGTCTTGGTGATCACTGCTTTGTAATATAGCTTGAGATCAGGCAACGTGATGCCCCCAGCTTTGTTTTTCTTTTTCAACATCTCCTTGGTGATTCAGGGTCTTTTCTGATTCCATACAAATTTTAGGATTGTTTGTTCCAGCACTTTGAAAAATGTCATTGGAATTTTGATCGGGATGGCATTGAAGGTATAGATTGCTCTGGGTAGCATAGACATTTTAACAATGTTTATTCTTCCGATCCATGAGCATGGAATGTTTTTCCATCTTTTTGTGTCTTCTTCAATTTCTTTCATGAGTGTTTTGTAGTTCCTAGAGTATAGATCCTTTACCTATTTGGTTAGGTTTATTCTGAGGTATCTTATGGTTTTCGGTGCTATTGTAAATGCAGTCGTTTCTCTAATTTCTCTTTCTACAGTTGCATTGTTAGTGTATAAGAAAGCAACTGATTTCTGTGCATTGATTTTGTATCCTGCCACATTACTGAATTGCTGGATGAGTTCTAGTAATTTGGGGGTGGAGTCTTTTGGGTTTTCCACATAAAGTATCATGTCGTCTGCGAAAAGAGAGAGTTTGACTTCTTCTTTGCCAATTTGAATACCTTTTATTTCTTTTTGTTGTCTGATTGCTGTTGCTAGGACTTCTAGTACTATGTTGAACAACAGTGGTGAGAGTGGGCACCCTTGACATGTTCCTGATCTTAAGGGAAAGGCTCTCAGCTTTTCCCCATTGAGGATGATATTCGCTGTGGGTTTTTCATAGATGGATTTTATGAGCTTGAGGAATGTTCCCTCTATCCCTATACTCTGAAGAGTTTTAATCAGGAAAGGATGCTGTATTTTGTCAAATGCTTTTTCTGCATCATGTGAGAGGACCATATGGTTCTTCTCCCTCCTCTTATTAATGTGTTCTATCACATTGATTGATTTGCAAATGCTGAACCACCCTTGCATCCCGGGGATAAATCCCACTTGGTTGTGGTGGATGATCCTTTTAATGTATTGTTGGGTCCTATTAGCTAGGATTTTGTTGAGGATTTTGGAATCCATATTCATCAGGGATATCGGTCTGAAATTCTCCTTTTTGATGGGGTCTTTGCCTGGTTTGGGGATTAAGGTAATGCTGGCCTCATAGAATGAGTTTGGAAGTTTTCCTTCTGTTTCTATTTTTTGAAACAGCTTCAGTAGAATAGGTATTATTTCTTCTTTGAATGTTTGGTAGAATTCCCCAGGGAATCCATCAGGCCCTGGACTCTTGTGTTTTGGGAGGTTTTTGATCACTGCTTCCATCTCGTTACTGGTTATTGGCCTATTCAGGTTGTCAATTTCTTCCTGTTTCAGTCTTGGCAGCTTATAGGTTTCCAGGAAGGCCTCCATTTCATCCAGATTGCTCAGTTTATTGGCATATAGTTGTTGATAATAATTTCTAATAATTGTTTCTATTTCCTTGGTGTTGGTCGTGATCTCTCCCCTTTCATTCATAATTTTATTAACTTTGGTCCTTTCTTCTTTTGGATAAGTCTGGCCAGTGGTTTATCAGTCTTATTAATTCTTTCAAAGAACCAACTTCTAGTTTCATTGATCTGATCTACTGTGTTTCTGGTTTCTAATTCATTGATTTCTGCTCTAATTTTAATTATTTCTCTTCTAGTGCATGGCTTAGGCGTTGTTTATTGCCTTTTCTCTACTTCTTTAAGGTGTAGAGTTAGTTGGTGAATTCAGGATTTTTCTATTTTTTTGAGTGAGGCTTGGATGGCTATGTATTTCCCCCTTAGGACCGCCTTGGCAGTATCCCATAGGTTTTGGACCGATGTGTTTTCATTCTCATTGATTTCCATGAATTGTTTAAGTTCTTCTTTGATTTCTTGGTTGACCCAAACATTCTTGAGCAGAGTGGTCTTTAGCTTCCAAGTGTTTGAATTTCTGCCAAATTTTTTCTTGTGATTGAGTTCCAGTTTTAGAGCATTGTGGTCTGAGAATATGCAGGGAATAATCTCAATCTTTTGGTGTCAGTTGAGACCTGATTTGTGACCCAGTATATGGTCTATTCTGGAGAAAGTTCCATGTGCGCTCAAGAAGAATGAGTATTCTGTTGTTTTAGGGTGGAATGTTCTGTAAATATCTATGAGGTCCATCTGGTCCAATGTATTATTCAAAGCTCTTGTTTCCTTGTTGATTTTCTGCTTAGATGATCTGTCCATTGCTGAGAGTGGAGTATTGAGGTCTCCTACAATTAACGTATTGTTATCAGTAGGACTCTTTGTTTTGGTTAACAGTTGACTTATGTAGATGACTGCTCCCATGTTGGGGGCATAGATATTTACAATTGTTAGATCTTCTTGTTGGATAGACCCTTTAAGAATGATATAGTGTCCTTCTGTGTCTCTTATTACAGACTTTAGTTTAAAATCTAATTTGTCTGATATAAGAATTGCTACCCCAGCTTTCTTTTGAGGTCTGCTGGCATGGAAGATAGATTTCCATCCCTTCATTTTCAGTCTGGATGTATCTTTAGGTTCAAAATGAGTCTCTTGTAGACAGCATATGGATGGGTCCTGTCTTTTTATCCAATCTGCAACCCTGTGCCATTTTATGGGAGCATTTAGGCCATTCATGTTGAGAGTGATTATTGAAAGATATGAATTAATTGTCATCATGTTGCCTGTGAAGATGTTGTTTTTATAGATTGTCCCCATAAATTTCTGTTGTAGATCACTCTTGGGGTCTTTCTCCTTTTATAGAACCCCCCTTAATATTTCTTACAGGGTCAGCTTAGTGGTCACATATTCTTTCAACTTCTGCCGGTCGTGGAAGCTCTGCATCTCTCCATCCATTCTAAATGACAGCCTTCTTGGATAAAGTATTCTTGGCTGCATGTTCTTCTCATTTAGTACCCTGAATATGTCTTGCCAGGCCTTTCTGGCTTGCCAGGTCTCTGTGGATAGGTCTGATGTTATTCTGATGTTCCTCCCTCTGTACGTAAGGAATCTCTTCCCCGTAACTGCCCTTAACATGGTTTCCTTGGTTCTAAGATTTGCAAGTTTTACTATTACATGCCAGGGTGTTGGCCTGTTTTCCTTGATTTTAGGAGGGGTCCTCTCTGCCTCTAGGACTCGAATGTTTGTTTCATTCCCCAGATTAGGGAAGTTCTCAGCTACGATTTGCTCAAATACATCTTCTAGCCCTCTCTCTCTCTCCACTCCCTCCAGGATTCCAATTATTCTGACATTGGAACGCCTCATGGTGTCACTTATTTCCCTGATTCTATTTTCATGGATTCTGAGTTGCTTTTCCCTGGCCTCCTCTTTTCCCTTTTTATCTATTATACTGTCTTCCAGATCGCTTATTCCCTCTTCTGTCTCAGTTACCCTAGCTGTTAGATTATCTAGATTGGATTGGATCTCATTGATAGCATTTTTAAGTTCTGCCAATTCACCTTTGATTTCTGCCCTTAGAGACTCTATGTTGCCATTAATTGATTTCTCCATTCTAGCCATTGTCTTCACAATTGCTAGCCTGAATTCCATCTCTGACATCTTGGTTATATCTGCATCCATTTGTAAATCTGCAGCATAAGTCATAATCTCTGAGTCTTTTCTGTTTTGGGGGCTCTTCCTCCTAGTCATTCTGTTGATGGGTGTTTGAGGGAATGTATAGAGTCCAAATTATTGACCAGAACCCAAGCAAGATGCACCTGTCTTCTTGGGACCTTAGGGTTGCTGGCCTCTTGTTTTCCCAGCCTGTCTTCTGTGGGAGGGGCCTGCCGCGCTGTTAGTCAGGCAACCCTGTTTGGGCGGAGTTGCCCTGCGCCCCTGTGGCAGGGGATGGGCTCAGCGGGAATCAATTTTGGGGGCTTTTGTTCTCTGACGGCTTTCCCTGGCGGCTTTCCGCATCTCTTCTGCGAGTCAGAGCAGAAGAGACCATTTCCAACCCTCTGCCTCAGAGCAGAGAGACCTCAGTCTGTTCTTCAGTGAGCTCTCCAGGCCACACTGTCTCCGTTTCTGTCCGTGCTGCTATAAACTGCAGCGTCCTGGGTTGTGCGCCCCTCCGCAGCGCTCCCAGTCCTGCCTCCAGGTCGGGGCACGTCTCTGCCCTTTGTGCTTCTAAAACCGCCAGCCGCTCCCAGTTCGCGTGCATGCGCGCACACGCGACTCTGCCGTTTGGGGTCCTGTCCCAGGGACTGCAGTTCACGTGCGTGCAACTCCGCCTCTTGGGGTTTCCACCCCGGGGGTTGCAGTTCACCCGCGCGACCCCAGCGCACCGGGTTTCCGTCTCGGAGGCTGCAGTTCGCATGCGCGTGACCGTCGCTCCGGTTTCTGTCCGAGGGGCTGCGGTTCGCGTGTACATGACCCCGCCGGTCTGGTTTTCCACCCCCGGGGCTGCCCTAAAGTCCTTTCCCGACGCTACCAGTCTGCGAGTCTGTGCCTGTCCGCAATGCGCGAGGCTGTCACTCACCGGTGGTGCAGGATCCCCACGGCCAGGCACCCTCCCGCCGCCATTTATCCTCCGATATCTGCCTGCAGAATCACGGCTCTCCGCTTCGTACCTCACAACCAACCGCCTGCGATATTCTGTTTGTAGAGATCCAGATCTTCTTACATCTCAGGCTGGTTTCGTGGGTGCTCAGAGTGGTCTGGTGGATATCCAGCTCAATTCCGGGGACCGGTTGAAATAGGGTCCCCTACTCCTCCACCATCTTTCCCCCTCCTCTGCTCTGTTTCTAAATGTGACTTAGCTCACACTCAGTTGGCCACTGGCAGAATGTTATCAGTATGACATAGATATTGTGTTGGATCATTGGTGGTTCTCCTCAGCCCTTTGCCATTTTGCCCCATCAAGCGAGGTGGCAAGGTACCTTCACCCCTGCCCTCAGACTGCTGAACACAGCAAGACCTGGATGGGTGCAGTGCAGTGTCCAAGGTGAACATGATCCAGCCTCTTCCTGGCTCAGTTCGACCATGTATTCCAACTTAGAAGTGCTTATTGGGTAGTTCTTCCCAATCTTTGTGATTTTTTTTTCCATTAAACCAAAATCTACCGCCCTTTTTTTTAAGGTTAAGTCTTGTATTTACTACACCTATATTTTGAAGATTTAACATTTAACAAAAACTATGTTAGTGTTATTGTATTGTTACTATTTTTGTTAATACCCCAGTTATCAAGTTGCATGTGTTTTCAGTGGTCTGCCCCATGTCTGTTTTGCCCCTGAACTTGAGAATTTTTAGGGTGTAATTTGGAAGAATAAATGGTGAGAGAACAGAATTGTCACTATTAGATGAGGGATTGGATTCATAGCAAAGTTTCCCCTCCTGACTGCACATCCTAATCACTTGTGGAGCCTTATAAACTTTAAATTCTTATGATCCACCTCATGGTCTTTCAGGGGAGGGACATATAATCGTGCGTTTTTAACAAGCTCTTTGCAGCTAGCTAGGAACCATCTCGAGGAGCTGTGATTTCAAATCACTAGATAGATGACCCCTTAGCTCTGCAATTCTAGATGCCACTGCTTTCCCTGCCATCTATTAGGAGGAGGCACATGCAGTCCTTGGACTAGTGAAGCAGTAAAATAAGAATTTCATTGTTGACATGGACAGCTGCCCCTACCACAGTGAACTTTAGGTATTCAGCGCAGTGTGTATGTTAGAACCCTGGGAATTTTGTAAGATCAGCATCTCTGCTTCAAATCACAAAATTTTTCATACCACCGAGGTTAAGCTCTCAAGAACATTGTGTTTATTGGGCTTTTTTAAAAGGTAAGCTTATCTTTCAGCCAGACAGAAATTTGAAGAGATAAGGAACCTTATGAGCCCAAAATGCAAACTGGGAATAGAATGTCAGTTTGTGACTCTTTTCATCACAGTGAACTCCCCATTGGCACAGGACATTTCGATGTTATCGAAAATCTTGTAAGAGCTGTTATGAGGATAGGAAGGGTGGAGCGGATCAGCAGGGAGGTCTGTTGACTCTGCAGCAGGTCGTTGGCCTGGGACTTGCGCAAGTCAATTTTATGACCATTAATTTCAATGTCCTTTTTATAAAATTTACTTCAAAGGCCATTGCAATCTTGTCTTCCCCCTTGAGTAAATGTAAAGTCCATGGTGACTGCTTAACAGACAATTTCAAGCAGGCAAATCTTGAACCTTCCCCACTAAATAGGGATCTAACTTTCTAGAAAGTTATCTATAGCTATGAAATGTTTTCTCAGTCTTGTACTAAAGCATAAATAGGCAGCTGAGCTACAGGCCTACTGCTGTCGAATCTTGATAAGAGAAATGCCAGGAGGTTTGAAGAAGAAGAATAAGAAAAACCTGGTATAAAGCTGTGCTTCAGTACTCCCAGCAAATTATGGGATATTTATAACCCATCCCGGGTTGTCTCATGTGCAGGCAGGCTTATTGCAGCAGAACAAAGATTACACCCTCCCCTGCGTACTTTAGATGTCTGGCAAAACAAATTTAAAACAGGAACCTTAACTCACAAATCAAAGATGAAAAAATATTCTTTTTAAACATTTCCTTGAAATGGCTAGGACCGTTCAACAGCTGCCTTCACCTGCCAATGAATTAGAATCTCATTAGAACAGCAAGTGATGGGGCGCCTGGGTGACTTAGTCGGTTAAGCATCTGCCTTCGGCTCAGGTCCTGATCTCAGGGTCCTGGGATCAAGCCCCACATTGGGCTCCCTGCTCAGTGGAAAGTCTGCTTCCCCTCTCTCTCTGACCTTCCTCCCCACTTGTGCTCTCTCTCTCTCAAATAAAATTTAAAAAAAAAAAAGAGAGAGAGCTTTAAAAAAAAGAGCAGCAAGTGATACATTTTGTAGCCAAGAACACTGCACTTTACAGCTACTGGCTTCAGAGTCGTCACCATTTACTTTGATTTCTCAGCCTTGTGGTCTTTATGACAATGAGTCAAACCAGGATTGTGTTTTTCCAGTCCTTTTCTGGACAAAGGAAATATATATATATATTTTTAAAGATTTTATTTATTTATTTGACAGAGAGAGAGACACAGCGAGAGAGGGAACACAAGCAGGGGGAGTGCGAGAGGGAGAAGCAGGCTTCCCGCGGAGCAGGGAGCCCGATATGGGGCTCGATCCCAGGACCTGGAATCATGACCTGAGCCGAAGGCAGACGCTTAATGACTGAGCCACCCAGGCGCCCCCAAAGGAAATACTTTTGTGTGTACAAAATCATACATTCTGGGGGTGCCTGGGTAGCTCAGTTGTTTAAGCATCTGCCTTTGGCTCAGGTCATGATCCCAAGTCCTGGGATCGAGCCCTGCATTGGGTTCCCTGCTCAGCTAGGAGCCTGCTTCTCCCTCTCCCTCTGCCTGCCGCTCCCCCTGCTTATGCTCTCTCTCTCTATCAATTAAATAAGTAAAATCTTTTTTAAAAAATCATATTTTCTGGGATGAATTTGTATAGGTAAGACAGGGTTGAAGATTTATCCAGATAATTCAAAATAATAATAATTATGTGGGAAAGGAAAAGGGACTGAAAGCCAGTCCCTAATGGAAACCAGAATCCCTGTTCCCCTCCACCCCAGCAACAGAGAGAGGTAAATACAGAATTTTTACCAAACCCTGAATTCTCTTAAGTGATCAAGACTGAATTGAAACTTTCAGAAGTCTCTAGGCTACTTCTTGAATGAGAGACTCTAATCAGGAAAAATCAAATGAGTGATTTCACAGAAAAGTCGCTGAAAATATGAGCAAGAAATAAGAGGAGAGGAAGAATTGGGGGGGGAGAAATTGGAGAAGAAAAAAGGAGAACAAGGATGCAAAGAGAGGAGAGTTTCTGCGGTACGTTGTGTACAACAGCTTCTTAGAAACATCATTAGACAATGACTCTTCCTTTTCCAGGAAATTAAATATTAAAACATTTGTTAGTTCTTTTTCTACTCTATTGTGAGTTCCTTTTTGTATGATTCCTTTTCTTCCAGAGTATTACCACATACCTAGCACATAGTAGCTGCTCAATTAATTGGGGGAAAGGAAGGTGGCAGGGTAAGATGAGCTTTTTGAATTTTGAATTTAACTAATTTAATTTTTTGAATAACTATTTTATTCACATGTGTTATGGACTGAATTGTATGTACCTAAAATCCATATCTTGAAGCCCTAGGCCCCAGAGTGAATGTATTGGGGATAGGGCCTATAAGGAGATAATTAAGGTAAATTGAGGTCATGAGGGCAGGGCTCCCATGCAATATGACTCATGTCCTTATAAGAAGAGGGAGAGATACCAGGAGTGCTTGCACACCGAGAAAAGGCTATGTGAGGACACAGCCAGAAGGCAACTATCTGCAAGCCAGGAAAAGAGGTCCCATCAGAAACCAATCCTGTTGGCACCTTGATCTTGGTCTTTTAGCTTCCAGAACGTGTGAAAACAAATTTCTGTCATTTAAGCCACCCGGTCTGTAGTTTTCTGTATGGCAGCCCCCCAAAGACCAATACAACATGGTTCAACAATTTGTGAAAGTAAAGGAAACCTCATTTAAAACTGAGTCAGGAAATCCTGAAGGGGGAGCTCTCACGCACGAACTACTCATTGCAGCCCACATTGCCAACAAAAAAAAAGAAGGCACGTTAACAAGGGAGGACATTTTTCACATAGGAATTTCATCTCTTGCTCTTAAGAGAAAGGACGATCCCTTCCTGCCCCCGCAACAACGCGCTAATCACCGCTTGCAGCCAATGAGAAACCACCACAACCTGAGACTCTTGTAACTCTCCACTGAACTTTTTTGTTTTAAAACAACCCTCTCCAATTTCCTCCTCAAACCTAATAAAAGCTGACCTTCCCTTTCTCTTCTAGGACTTGCCCAGAGTTCACCATAGCCTGCATGTCCTGAATTGCAATTCTTCTGCTATGCTTGAGTAAACTCATTTTGCTAGTAAAATAACGGGCTATTTTATTTTTAAGATTGACAGATTAAGGGGCGCCTGGGTGGCTCAGTCGTTAAGCGTCTGCCTTCGGCTCAGGTCATGATCCCAGGGTCCTGGGATCGAGCCCCGCATCGGGCTCCCTGCTCGGTGGGAAGCCTGCTTCTCCCTCTCCCACTCCCCCGCCTGTGTTCCCTCTCTCGCTGTGTCTCTCTCTGTCAAATAAATAAATAAAATCTTAAAAAAAAAAAAAAGATTGACAGATTAAGCGCTCCTGGCTGGCCTAGTCAGTAGAGCATGCGACTCTTGAGCTCCACCGGGTTGAGAGTTTGAGTCCCACCTTGGGTGTAGGGATTATTAAAAAAAAAAAAAAAAAAGACTGACAGATTAAAAAATAAAATGTCTCACTATTACCCTTGTCTCTTTCTCAAATAATGTGCCCTTCCCTGCCTGTAAATCAGTAGGCAGACAGTTGATCTGCCTAAAGGTTTCCTTTACTTACTTTCACAATAGTATGAGTCTACAAGAATATTGTAGATGTCTATTAGCAATGCAATGAAAACTAATGGGCTGTGGCACAGTGATGTTCTTATGACCGCAAGGCATACAGGGCTTTGAACCCTTGCCCTCTTTTCCTCTTACCTTGAGATAACTTTCAATTTTTTTTATTTTTAAAAATAGATTTTAAAAAAGTCCCTCTGCCAGGTTATCAGCAACTATTGTAACTGCTAATGTGCGACCACTGGCATCTGTTCCACTTGTTGCTGATTTTACCAACTCTGTTAAAATTGTTTACAAAATAGGAGTCAGTAAGACTGAAGCAAGAGCTAAGCTCTTTTCTACGAGGGAAACACACAGGCTTTGATCCCTCTTCTGCATTTTCAGAAGTCTTTTGTCTTTGTTTTCCAGTTTCTAGCTTTATTTTGGTACTTGGGGTTGCTGGACAAGTAATTTCCAGTTAGCATTTTGTATTCGTAACTGACCAGTCCTCCTCTGTGATTTCATGTTCTCCAATTTACTGGCTTTGCCAGGAGATGGCACTGGTTTGCCCAAGAGCTTAGAGTTAATGGCCTCATGGTGCTTGCCTTTGAGAGTTCTACAAATGTCCACTTCTCAACCCGTCAGTTCTGTGTGACTCCCATGTGCTTTGAAGTCTTTTCCTGATGGTTATTACAGAAAACTAGTTGGAGCAATATATTAACAGTTAATCAAGGAGCCCCTTTACTTAGGTGTGAGCCTTCCATCATTAGACAGGCATGTGATGGTCTCTTGAAAGGTTCATGATGAGCAGCACTTGGGCTGAAGGCTAGACTTTGAAAGCCCCCCCACCCGCTGCCTGGCAAGTCTTGTCACTTTTACAGATCACAACAGACGGTAGAAAACTGTTTCTTAATACTCCCTCCTAGTCTAGAAAGGGAGCAGCAACTTTCTTGCTCCTTCGTTTAAACTTAACCATGCAACAAAATATGACTGTTTCCTCATTCTTAGTCCAATTAGGAGAACCAGCCAGGCCTGCATGTACCCTTAGTTCTTGAGACACACAAGTCCAGAGTCTGACAGGCCTGAATTCAAATCTGAATTCCAGCACTTACTGGCAAAATGCCTGTATTCAAGTTTCTTAAGGTCTCCAAGTCTCATTTTCCTTAAATGTAAAATAGGAATACTACTAGTAGCTACCTCATAGCGTAGGTATGAAGGTTAAATGAGATGGTCTATGTGCAGAACTTCTTATGGTGCCTTGAGTATAGTAAGCACTCAGGAGCTCTGCTTCATTAACCCCTTGGTGTCCAGTGTCTAGCACAGATTCACCAGAGGTGGCAACTTTTTGGCCTGAAGACCAATTTAGGATATATTCAATATTTATGAGCTACTTTAAAAGTGGAAATTTAAAACACACTTGGGTCTCTTGGAGAGAATATATACCCATACAAATTAAATTGCCTGCTTTATTTAATACAAGAGTGTCAGAAAACAGCACTGCTTATTACCCACAAAATTTTTGCTATCATGATACAACTCTTCAATCTTTCATCCTGAAATTAGCTCATGGGCCAAAAGGGGCTCTTAGAACATGGATCGTTCAACTTGGAAACACAGCTAGTAGGCTGACAGATAATTTGACTGACCGGACCAACCCATATCTTGTCATCATCAATAAATCAACAGGTAGCACATGAAACCATATTCCATACATTCAAGATCATTGCTTCAACTCTCATTCTCTTCTCACAACATAAAATCTTTTGCTTAACAAGACCCATATCCCTCTTTTGAAAGTGAGTCTATAGGAAATGTTTTTAAATGGTGATCTAATGCAGATTTTTTTTAAAAAGATTTTATTTATTTATTAGAGAGAGAGTGTGCACAAGCGCAGGGGGAGCGGCAGAAGAAGAGGGAGAAGCAGGCTCCCTGCTGAGCAAGAAGCCCAATGTGGAGCTCGATCCCAGGACCCTGGGATCACAACCCGAGCCGAAGGCAGACGCTTAACTGACTGAGCCACCCAGGCACCCCTCTAATGCAGATTTTTGAAACAGAGCTGGTCCTGAGGATATGTATTATTAGGGCCCCAAATGATGCCAGTTAGAGAATCGTTGCCTTAAAATATACAGAAATTGGCTTTTCAAACTTCTTAAGCTTTCTGTTTTTTCTTCTGTACATTTTCCAAACAAGAAATCAGTATAATGTTAATCTAGAACAGCAATTTCAAACCGCAGGTGCCACCTGGTTCAGAGTCCTACTTTGGGGTTGACACCAAATATATGGAGTGAGGCTCAGATCGTTCTGACTTTCTTCAGGAATCACTGTTCTGGAAATCCTGATTTCATCAGAGCTTTTGCAATTGCTAAATAGTCTTTCTGAATAGAAGGCAAATAAATATCTTTCTTTTTTTCTTTGTTAATTCTTTTCTTCAAAAGTAGATTATCCTAGTGTGGTCTTAAAAGAATACCTGATCTTAAACTTTTATCTGATGGAGTATTTGACATTCTGAAGGATAATGAAACATCTGGAGCCTTTAAGACCAAGCTAGAAATTTTAATTTTGCAAAAATTTTTAATACTCTAGGATCTGGATAAACAAATCCCATTCCCTATGCTGAGTAAAATCAGACAACTGTCCTAGTGCAATAATCCAGATTTGAAATAATCTTCAGCCCTTCTTCACCCCTATAACCAACAACCCTGAAGAAGCACATTTCACTTTGCCTCAGTAAAGCTGTCTTTTCCCCAGGGTAGGCCGTTTTCCATGGCCATCACCTCAACTGCCTCACCTACTCTTTAAGTTAAATGACTTGGCTTCTACGTAGCCAAAAGGGCTCAGTTATCTTAAAAATTTCATTGGTTTCTTATTAAGTATCTTCAACAGTCACATACATGAGGACAAAAAATACTTCTCTGAAGGTCACTGTGAAGGTGAAACTCTTATAAAATTACTCAGGGCTCAATATTTAACTTTGCAGCAGGGATAAGTGTCCTTCCTGTAAGAAGAAAATACAATATTCAGTGAATGTTTATTGAGTCCAAGTCTTAGGTCTCAAGGAGGAAGGACAAATAAGGCTTAGGACTTCACCGAAGTCATGAGTAGGAAATAAACACTTATTTTAGTGACTGTAATATGACATGATAAGGGCCATACTAGTAGGTGTTGAACAGTGTGCTGTAAGAGCACACACAGGAAATTATTTACTCTGCCTGAGAGGTGAGAGCTATGGTGGAGGCTCAGGGAAAGCATCATACAGAAAGTGACAGCTGCATTTTGGTTGCAGATACTCTCTGATGATTGAAGGAGTCTTTTTTGTTTCAGATAGTAGGAGTGAGGGAGATTGAGTGGTGAGGAGGAAGGTCTACTTGTACATTTCCATCTTCTGTGGAGTACTGCATTTCTGAGAGTTAAAAGTTGATACTTTAAAGTTTCATTTAAGATCAGTCCTATGGTTTTCAATTGGCAATAATTTGAGTTGTCCCAAATTACTTTTTACACTTGGGTTACACATTGTGATGATGCCTCTGTAGCTAGTGCAAGTGGCTGAACAACTTGCCAAATTTTGAAAAGTAAGTCATCAATCCAAAGAGTGTGACATTGAATGCACACACAACTGAGAATTACAAATGCCATTTCAGTTCCGGATTCTTCATCTAAGACAATTTGCCAGAACCCTTTGCATAAATCAATAGTTAAGATTAGTTTTAAAGTTTCCCAGTGATCTAATGATACAACTTCTCTGGTTATTGATTATGCATAAGCATACCTATCTATACAGAGTCTCATCAAGTTATCCAGTTAATATGCTTAGACCATTGTAAAAAAAAAAAAAAACACAGGAATTTTCAGAGAAGGGTTAATTATTTCTAGAAGTGTTATTTCACTTTCTTTCTCCAAATAATTTTACTGAATAATCACTCATAAACTCTATAAAGAATTCATCTGGTGGTCTATCAGGTCATTTATCTGGAGCATCTTGTGACAAAATAATTCTGACTTTGCTCTGAATAATTTCTGTGAGTTCACTTAATACAGACAGAATTCTCTTCCCATCTGACTGAGGAATGCCTTTAAACTCTTTTAATTACTCCAGGCCACATTCTTCCAGGATAGCATCAATGTATCTGTAACTATTGCTTCCTTTAATGATTCTGGTTTGTCACAGTGTATATATAACAATGACCACCTTTCATGGAGTGACCCACACTCACAGTGTTTATTGCACACTATTAATAGGATCCTTAGGACAACCTTGTGATGTATATATCATTATTGCTTTATACAGGTGGTGTTGAAAACCACAGTGCAAGGGCAGTAGGCAAAGGTTACTAAACTAGCACATGTAAACTTGGGATTTTAACCAGAGTCTTTGTTTTCCAAAGTCTATTTTAATAAGACTCACAAAATAATTATCTGGTTTAGCTAAGTCCTTTGTTTAGTGATAGAAACTACTTTAAATGTATTAAGTATACTAGTTAGAAGCATTTAATTGCTAGGGACAAAAAATCCAATCAAGCTAGTCTAGTAAAAAATGGGACTCCAGGGGCTCCTGGGTGGCTCAGTCGTTAAGCGTCTGCCTTCAGCTCAGGTCATGATCCCAGGGTCCTGGGATCGAGCCCCACATCAGGCTCCCTGCTCTGCGGGAAGCCTGCTTCTCCCTCTCCCACTCCCCCTGCTTGTGTTGCCTCTCTTGCTGTGTCTCTCTCTGTCAAATAAATAAAATCTGAAGAAAAAAAAAAGGGACTCTATTGGTTCCATTGTCTGCAGGAAAGAACAGTGGTCCACCTGAGCTCAGGCACACTGGAGCCAAGGACTCTTGCTCTGCCAGGTCTCTCTCTCTCCATCTCTCACCTTTTCTCTTTATACACCAGATAACAAATGCTGTTGAAAATAGGGAGAAAAGGGAGCCCTCATACATTGTTGGTGGGAATGTAAACTGGTACAGCCTCTCTGAGGAACAGCATGAAGATTCCTCAATAAATAAAAGTAGAGAGGGAAGAGTCCAAGATGGCAGAGGAGTAGGAGACCTTAATTTCATCTGGTCCCAGCTATTCAGCTAGACAGCTATCAAATCAGTCTAAATGCCTGCAAACTCAACCGGAGAGCTAAGAAAAGAATAGCTGCAACTCTACAAATAGAAAAGCAACCACTTTCTTCAAGAATGACAACATGGAAAAACTCACCTCAAAAAGGAGAACAAGAGGCAGTACTGACTGCCAGGGACTTAATCCGTATGGATATAAGTAAGATGTCCAAACTAGAGTTCAGAATAACAATTATATAGATACTAGCTGGGCTTGAAAAAAGCATAGAAGACACTAGAGAATCCCTTTTTAGAGAAATAAAAGAACTAAAATCTAACCTAATGGAAAACAAAAAGGCTATTAATGAGATGAAGTAAAAAATGGAGGCTCTAACTGCTAAGATAAATGAGGCAAAAGAGAGAATTAGTGATATAGAAGACCAAATAATGGAGAATAAAGTAGCTGAGAAAAAGAGAGATAAACAACTACTGGATCATGAGGGCAGAATTCGAGAGATAAGTGATACCATAAAGTGAAACAATATTAGAATAATTGGGATCCCAGAAGAAGAGGAAAGAGAGAGAGGGGCAGAAGGTATATTAGAGCAAATTATAGTGGAGAGTTTCCCTAATCTGGGGAGGGAAACAGGCATCAAAATCCAAGAGGCACAGAGAACCCTCCTCAAAATCAATAAAAATAGGTGAACACCCCAACATATAATAGTGAAACTTACAAATTTCAGAAACAAAGAGAAAATCCTGAAAGCAGCTCAGGACAAGAGATCTGTAACCTACAAGGGTAGAAATATTAGATTGGCAGCAGACCTATCCACAGAGACTTGGCAGGCCAGAAAGGACTGCCATGATATATTCAGGGTGCTAAATGAGAAAAATATGCAGCCAAGAATACTTTATCCAGCTAGGATGTCGTTCAGAATGGAAGGAGTGATAAAAAGCTTCTAGGACAAACAGAAACTAAAAGAATTTGTGATCACCAAACCAGCCCTACAAGAAATATTAAAAGGGACCCTCTAAGCAAAAAGCCCAAAAGTATCATAGACCAGAAAGGAACAGAGACGATATACAGGAACAGTCACTTTACAGGTAATACAATGGCACTAAATTCATACTGTCATTAGTTACTATGAATGTAAATGGGCTAAATGCCCCAAATGACACAGCCACAGATTAGATAAAAAAAGCATGACTCATCAATATGCTGTCTGCAAGAGACTCATTTTAAACCCAAAGACACCTCTAGATTTAAAGTGAGGGGGTGGAAAACTATTTAACATGCTAATGGACATCAAAAGAAAGCTGGGGTGGCAATCTTTATATCAGACAAATTAAATTTTAAACCAAAGACTGTAATAAGAGATGAGGAAGGACACTATATCATAATTAAAGGGTCTATCCAACAAGAAGATCTAACAACTGTAAATATTTTTGTCCCTAACATGGGAGCAATTATATAAGCCAATTAATAACAAAATCAAAGAACACATCAATAATAATACAGTAATAGTAAGGGACTTTAACAGCCCCCTCACTGCAATGGACAGATCATCTAAGCAGAAGATCAACAAGGAAATAGGAGCTTTGAATGACACACTGGACCAGATATACTTGATGTTCTTCACAGATATATTCAGAACATTCCATCCTAAAGCAACAGAATACACATTCTTCTCAAGTACACATGGAACATTCTCCAGAATAGATCACATACTGAGTCACAAATCAGGTCTCAACTGGTACCAAAAGATTGGGATCATTCCCTGCATATTTTTAGATTACAATGCTTTGACACTGGAACTCAATCACAAGAGGAAATTTGGAAAGAACTCAAATACATGGAGGCTAAAGAGCATCCTACTAAAGAATGAATGGGTCAACCAGGAAGTTAAAGAATTTTTAAAAATTCATGGAAACAAATGAAAATGAAAACACAACTGTTCAAAACCTTTGTCATGCAGCAAAGGCGGTCCTAAGAGGGAAGCATAGAGCAATACAAGCCTTTCTCAAGAAACAAGTAAGGTCTTAAATATACAACCTAACTTTACACCTAAAGGGGCTGGAGAAAGAACAGCAAATAAAACCTAAACCCAGCAGAAGAGAAATAATAAAGATTAGAACAGAAATCAATGAAATAGAAACCAAAAGAACAGTAGAACAAATCAATGAAACTAGGAGCTGGTTATTTGTTTTTTTGTTTGTTTTTGTTTTTTTAAGATATTTATTTGAGAGAGAGAGAGAGCACAAGTAGGCAGAGTGGCAGGCAGAGGGAGAGGGAGAAGCAGACTCCCCACTGAGCAGGGAACATGACGTGGCGCTCAATCCCAGGACCCTGAGATCATGACCTGAGCCAAAGGCAGACACTTAACTGACTGAGCCACCCAGTTGCACCAGTTCTTTGAAAGAATTAATAAGATTGATAAAGCCCGGGCCAGACTTATCAAAAAGAAAAGAGAAAGGACCCAAATAAATAAAATCATGAATGAAAGAGGAGAGATTACAACCAACACTGAAGAAATACAAACAATTATAAGAACATATTATGAGTAACTATATGCCAACAAATTAGGCAATCTGGAAGAAATGGATGCATTCCTAGAGACATATAAACTACCAAAACTGAAACAGGAAGGAATAGAAAACCTGAACGGACCCATAACCAGCAATGGAATTTAAGCAGTAATCAAAAATCTCCCAAAAAACTAGAGTCCAGGGCTAGATGGCTTTCTGGGGGATTCTACCAAACATTTAAAGAGGAATTAATACCTATTCTTCTGAAGCTGTTTCAAAAAATAGAAATAGAAGTAAAATTTCCAAACCCTTTCTATGAGGCTAGCATTACCTTGATCCCAAGACCAAAGACCCCACCAAAAAGAAGAATTACAGACCAATATCCCTGATGAACATGGATGCCAAAACTCTCACCAAGACACTAGCCAATAGGATCCAACAGTACATTAAAAGGATTATTCACCATGACCAAGTGGGATTTATTCTTGGGCTGCAAGGGTGGTTCAACATCTCAAATCAATCAATGTGATACACTACATAAATAAAAGAAAGGACAAGAACCATATGATCCTCTCGATAGATGTAAAAAAAGCATTTGACAAAGTACAGCATCCTTTCTTGATTAAAACTCTTCACAGTGTAGGGATAGAGGGAACATACCTCAATATCATAAAAGCCATATATGAAAAGCCCACAGCGAATATCACTCTCAATGGGGAAGAACTGAGAGCTTTTCCTCTAAGGTCAGGAATATGGCAGGGGTGTCCTCTATCACCACTGCTGTTCAACATAGTACTAGAAGTCCTAGCCTCAGCAATCAGACAACAAAAAGAAATAATAGGCATTCAAATTGGCAAAGAAGTCAAACTCTCACTCTTTGCAGATGACATGATTCTCTATGTGGAAAATCCAGAAGAATCCACCCCAAAATTGCTAGAACTCATATAGGAATTCAGCAACATGGGAGGATATAAAATCAATGCACAGAAATCAGTTGCATTCTTATACACTTAACAATGAGACAGAAGAAAGAGAAATTAAGGAGTCAATCCCATTTACAATTGCACCCCAAACCATAAGATACCTAGGAATAAATCTAACCAAAGAGGCAAAGGATCTATACTCAGAAAACTATAGAACACTCATGAAAGAAATTGAGGAAAACACAAAGAAATGGAAAAACATTCCATGCTCATGGATTGGAAGAACAAATACTGTGAAAATGTCTATGCTACCTAGAAAATCTACACATTCAATGCAATCCCTATCAAAATACCATCAACTGTTTTCACAGAGCTGGAACAAATAATCCTAAAATTTGTATGGAACCAGAAAAGACCCCGAATAGCCAGAGGAATGTTGAAAAAGAAAACCGAAACTGGTAGCATCACAATTCCGGACTTCCAGCTCTATTACAAAGCTGTCATCATCAAGGCAGTATGGTATTGGCACAAAAACAGACACATTGATCAATGGAACAGAATAGAGAGCCCAGAAATGGGCCCTCAAAAATCTATGGTCAACTGATCTTTGACAAAGCAGGAAAGAATATCCAATGGGGAAGAAGAGAGTCTCTTCAATAAATTAGGAAAATTGGATAGTTACATGTAAAAGAATGAAACTGGACTATTTTCTTACACCACACACAAAAATAGACTCAAAATGGATGAAAGACCTAAATGTGAGGCAGAAATCCATCAAAATCCTATTGGAGAACACAGGCAGCAACCTCTTCGACCTCAGCCACAGCAACTTCTTGCTAGACATGTCTCCAAAGGCAAGGAAACAGGCAAAATGAAGTATTGGGACTTCATCAAGACAAAAAGCTTTTGTGCAACAAAGAAAACAGTTGACAAAACCAAAAGACAGCCAACAGAATGGGAGAAGATATTTTCAAATGACATACCAGATAAAGGGTTAGTATCTAAAATCTATAAGGAACTTATCAAACTCAACACCCAAAGAACAAATAATCCAATCAAGAAATGGGTAGAAGACATGAACAGACACTTCTCCAAAGAAGACATCCAAATGGCCAACACACACATGAAAAAATGCTCCACATCTCTTGGCATCAGGGAAATACAAATCAAACCACAAAGAGATGCCACCTCACACCAGTCAGAATGGCTAAAATGAACAAGTCAAGAAACAATAGCGAGGTTGGCGAGGTTGTGGAGAAAGGGGAACCCTTCTACACTGTTGGTAGGAATGCAAAGTGGTGCAGCCACTCTGGAAAACAGTGTGGAGGTTCTTCAAAAAGTTAAAAGTAGAACTATCATATGACCCAGCAATTGGACTACTAGGTATTTATCCAAAGGATACAAACATAGTGATTCAAAGGGGCACATGCACCCTAATGTTAATAGCAGCAATGTCCACAGTAGCCAAACTATAGGAAGAGCCCAGATATCCATTGACTGATGAATGGATAAAGAAGATGTGACACACATATACAATGGAGTATTACTCAGCCATCAAAAAGAATGAAATCTTGCCATTTTTAATGACGTGGATGGAACTAGAGGGTTTATACTAAGTAAAATAAGTCAGTCAGAGATAGACAAATACCATATGATTTCACTTATATGTGGAATTTAAGAAATAAAACAGATGAACATAGGGGAAGGGAAGGAAAAATAAAGTAAAAACAGAGAGAGGCAAACCATAAGAGACTCAACTACAGGGAACAAACTGAGGGTTGCTGGAGGGGAAGTAGGTGAGAGGATGGGGTAATTGGGTGGGCATTAAGAACGGCACTTCATGTATGAGCTCTGGGTGTTATATGCAAGTGATGAATCACTAAATTCTACCCCTGAATCTAATAATGCTTTATATATTAACTACATTGAATTTAGATAAAAAATTAAAATTAAAAAGAAGAAAAAATATATAAGGTGATCTAATTTTAACTCTGTACTTAAAAATTTTTTGTCTGCATTTCTCTTGTTCTTAATTAATTTAATATTATTTATTAAGTGTCTCCTATGTAGCAGACATGCTTCTAGAGTGTTGCCCATAGAGCTCGTGTATCTCCCATACCCCTAAGTCCCCACCACACCCCTTGTACTCAACCTCAAATTGACTGTCAAGTTTAGGCAGATGGGGGTCTTGA
Source organism: Neomonachus schauinslandi (assembly GCF_002201575.2). Lineage (NCBI taxonomy): Eukaryota > Metazoa > Chordata > Mammalia > Carnivora > Phocidae > Neomonachus > Neomonachus schauinslandi. The sequence goes on from NC_058406.1 coordinate 61,952,184, forward strand.
CCTCCATGGCCTCTCACTCCCTTTTAAGGTCTTCTTTATCTACTTGAATCCTGCACTTTTTTTTTTTTTTAAACTTCTTTCTAAAAACAATTGCCCTGATCTTTACATGCAAAATCTAGTGACCCCTAGGCAGCTCTGATCCTCCCTGGGAGCAGTAGGGATGTGACTGCGGAGGGAGAAAGCCGCCCTGGGGCCCCTGGGTGGCTCAGTCGTTCAGTGTCTGCCTTCTGCTCAGGTCATGATCCCAGAGTCCTCGGATCGAGCCCCGCATCAGGCCCCCTGCTCCGCGGGAAACCTGCTTCTCCCTTTCCCACTCCCCCTGCTTGTATTCCCTCTCTTGCTGTCTCTCTCTCTCTCTCTGTCAAGTAAATAAATAAAATCTTAAAAAGAAAGAAAAAAAAAAGAGCCGCCCTGCAAAGAAGGGCTTTTCTTTAATACATGCAGGTGTACATGGGGGACTGTAGGTGGTCGGGGAGTGGAACTGCAAACGCTATAATAGATGCATTTTAGTATCTTTTCTTTTAACTGCATGGCATGGTTTCTTTTAAGTGTTTTTTCTATGTTTCAGATACTGAAGAAGGGGGAAGAAGAGAAGGAAAACAAGGAGGGAAAAAGATAATAGATAAAGGAATGAATGGCAGCTGAGGAATGGGAAGGAAAGAGAAGAGATTTCTAATTCTAGGCAACCTCTCTCTCCCCAGTGACTTCTCTCTCATCTCCCTAAATGCCTCCTACGCCACCCTCCTCCCCCATAGGCCACAGTCATGGAGGCCCCATGTTGTACTCTTACCTCTGTCTGCTATTGAAGGTAGAGACTTTAGTTTTGGAAATGTGTGTAGTGGGAGAAAAAAAAAATGCAGAAAAATGGTTGAATGCAAAAGGAGTCATAGGAATTAACCAGTAAAATGGCTTAAAATCATATTCTAGGCTTTGGAGTCATTGACATTCTCCTTTAATCTATCAGAGCCTAATCTAGTAACTTCATTTGGGTTTCTCCAACCAAGCATCTCTTCACCAAATATTCCAGAAGAAAGATAACTGACAGCTTTCAAATAACTAGTGTTCATGTATGTTGATGAAATCTACAGGCTTTATTTTTTTTAATAATTAATTCATTAATTATGAGAGAGAGAGAGAGTGCACACACAAGGTGGGGAGGGGCAGAGGGAGAGGGAGAGAGAGAATCTCAAGCAGATTCCATGCCCAGTGCAGAGCCACATGCAGGGCTCAATCTCATGACCCTGAGATCATGACCTGAGCCAAAATCAAGTGTTGGACAACTAACCGACTGAGCCACTCAGGTGCACCTGCAGGCTTTATTTTTTGAAGTCCAAAGATATTTCATCCTCTATATATCAAAAATACTTCTGAATTCTTGAATAGAGTAAACTTTTATTTAAAAGGGGTTTATGAGTGCAAACAGAATTGCCTTTGAGCTGGTATGAAAGCAAAGTAAGGGGGCGCCTGGGTAGCTCAGTCGTTAAGCGTCTGCCTTCAGCTCAGGTCATGATCCCGGGGTCCTGGGTTCGAGCCCCGCATCAGGCTCCCTGCTCAGCGGGGAGCCTTCTTCTCCCTCTCCCTCTGCTGTTCCCCCTACTTGTGTTCCCTCTCTCATTGTGTCTCTCTCTGTCAAACAAATAAATAAAATCTTAAAAAAAAAAAAAAAGAAAGAAAGCAAAGTAAGGAGTCTGTGTATTTGCAAAGAAATGTCAAAGAATTCGCGCACGCTGGGGAAAGGTATAGTAGCTCACTGCCTTGCCTGTCGCTGAGGCTCACAGAAGCTTAGCACAGGGTTAGAAGAAATCAATGTGCAACTCACATGAGCATCAGGAGTTTCCTTTTATTGGAAAACTCTTGCAGTTTTGGAGGTCTCTATAAAGACCCAAGCTGTAGTTTAGTTCATAGGCATCTAAACCTGGCGCTAGAAGCAGTTGAGATTTTACACTGGACCTGTCCAGAACCTCATCAATAGATTTTCTGAATGCCTTCCTATTTTTGACAGCTGCCTCACTCAAATTGAGATAGTCTTTTAAGTTTTTGTCTAAACTGGACTGGCATCTTTCAGTATATTGGCAACATTGTAAAATCCACTTATTTTTTTTTTATTTTTGTGACTTTCTATTTTCTTTTTTTTTTTTAATCCACTTATTTTTAAGAACATGTGAATTTGAAAAAGAGCATATATGTAAAGTGTTGGATTAGGAAAGTTCCCTACAGAGTGTCTGGATGTGTTCTAACTATAGCATTTGGCAAATACATAGCTGTCACTCGAAAAAGATAGCTAATGTGCAAGTTAATCTGAAATATCTACTTGAAGTCTGATATATTTTTTCCAAGTTGGTCTGGAAACTCAGCAGTTCATGCTTCAGGGTTAGAGGGGAGGGGAATGAAGGGAAGTGTTTCTAGTAATTTAATTCCATATACTTTAAATTTTACATTGAACATTAGAGAGCTCCCCCAGCAAATGTTGAATATTAGTCTACAATTTAAATTAGATTTAATGTGTGTCAGTTCCCAAATAAGACTGCAGCTACACTGGACACTAAACAGTCATTCTTGTTTTAATTAACTCTAATACCCAGGCCCAGATTCATCTCTATTTTGGACCATGAATAACCAAATACTGATGACCACCTTTGCCAATTAAAGCTGTTGTCTTAATCCTTTTGGGCAGCTATTACGAAGTTGCAGAAACTGAGTGGCTTGTAAACAATAGAAATTTATTTCTCATAGTTCTGGCGGTTAGGGAGTCCAAGATCAAGGTGCCAGCAGACTCAGTGTCTGGTGAAGGTCTGCTTTCTGGTTTATAGATCGTACTTTCTCACTGTGTCCTCACTGTTGGAAGGGGCTAAGAGCCCCCTTGGGTCTCTTTTGTAAGGGCACTAATTGCCTCCCAAAGACCCCACCTTCTAAAATCATCATTTTGATCATTAGGATCTTAACATAAGAATTTTTGGGAGACACGAACATTTGGACCATAACAGCTCTAGATCAGATGTCAACAGGATTTAGGGGATTGAGATAGGATAGTTTTTTTGGGGTTTGGATCTGGAGTTTACAAAAATCTTTCCTGGGACTAAAGCAGAGCTAAAATTCACTTCCTTGGTATTTGAAATCCATCCTGGGTGTATAGATGGGGCTTTGAAGAGGACTAATTCTAATAGACGCTGTTGGTTGCCCACCCTGAATCCTTTCCATTAGAACCTTGATTTTGTTTAGGTATATCCTTGTCTCCCATGCAGTCATGTGTTTCAGAAGAAGCTGACCCCAAATCCAGCTCTAGGGATGAGCTTGATTTGCTTAAATATCAATCACTTGCTTTGGTAATATTTGGTTCAGTGGTGGGCATGGGACTCAGACCTGGCCAACAAAACTAGAGGCACAGTCTGCTGGGTGAGGGAGGGAGAGGGGTTCTGAGGAACATTCTTGAGAGAGAGTTATAAGAAGATACATTTCTGTATTCCTCTGAATGTTATTGTGTCTGAATATGATGCCTGGAACAGCTGCAGCCATTTTGCTACCAGCCTGAGGGTAATGCTGATATTGAGAAAGGAGCGGCAGAGCTGGAAAGAACCTGGGTCTTTGATGACAATGATAAGCCACTGAGTCAATTAACTACCTCTAGACTTCTTCTTTTGTGAGATAATAAATTTTCCTATTGTTACACCATTGGGTTCCTTTTACTGCCAGCCAAATGGACCATAACTGATAAAATTGTCCAAGCGGATTTGGAGCATTAATTGATTCCACTGCTGAAATAGCTTTTCTTGTGCCAGAACTTAAAATAATGTACGTTTTAACTATTTTATCAAAGATGAAACTATATGAGACAGCTTAGCAATTTTGAGCAAGAATCAAAGCTAGTCTGTGTGATCTAGGGTGATCCAACAAACTTTAGTGTCACTTATTAAATCAGGCTAAAAGCACCTCTGTTTCTCAGGAGTCCTTTCAGGATAAATTCATTTATATAGTTTTAAAGTACTTTTAGAAGAAAGATATGTTATGAATTCAAATAATTATAGCCTTTTCTGGCATGTCTTTATATCTACATAGGAAAAAGTCTTCTAACATTTCCTCTTCTGAGTCTATGGGGTAATCATGCTTGCATGCTATTGTAATTTCAGTTGTAGTAAAGAAAAAAATATTTAAGGATCTTATAGAGAAAATTTTAAAGATGTACTCTCCAGATCCATTCCCCTTGTACTTGTGGGACCAAATACCCGCACACATGTAACACATTAAGCATTATAGAATTTCACTAGATTTCCGATGCACTAGTTGAGTATTTACTCTGTGACATCATGCAAAAATCCATAGAATGTTTTTGAAGCAGGTTTGAAGAAGGAAAGTAAAATTCAGGTATTTTAAGAGGAGAAACATACCATGCTTGTGGATAGAAGGATTCAAATGGAAACATGCTAAATTTTCATTAGCAAGAGAATGAATAACTATTTTGGAATATTAAATAGCATTGAAAAGTACATACATTTACATAAATAGAGCATACATATATGCAAATGAATAGAAAAAGAAGGTTCAGAAGAATATATGCAATATAATTGTATTAATATGAAGTTTGGAACTGATGTAGGAAACAAAGGCAGAAGGAAATGTAGACAAAATTAAATCTCCTGCAGCCCATTGACAAATACTTGTGATAGGCAGATTATAACATTCCTCCAGGATCTTGAGTCTTCTTTAACATATGAAAGTCCTTTTGGAACTTCCTTTATCTTACTTCTCCCAACCCCCAAGGTATATAATCATTTGCTCCTCATAACACCCGGGAGCAGGGAGCCGCATCCTCAGCTCCTTCTGCCCACAGGTCCTGTCTGCATGTTTTACTAAAACCACCATTCTGCATGGAAGACGTCTCAAGAATTCTTTCTTGGCTGTCGGCTTCGGACCCCACCAGCCTTACTAACATTTCAAAACTACATCAGAACCGTATAAAATGAAACTATTTTTTAGGGATATGTACATTTATGTAGTGAGTACTAAAAAACTCATGGTGATGATAATCACCACATTTAGAATAATTGTTACCTCTGTGTACTAGGAAAGGAAATGTGATTGGAGAGAGAAGCATATAGTAGTTTAAATTTCAAATTATATTGGAAATATTTTATTTCTTTAGTTGAATAATGAGTACCTGAGTCTTTATTATTTTTGTAGCTTTTTTGTCTGAAATTTTATAATACATTAAAAATGAAACAAAATAAAAATCTCAGTTTTCTTCCCAGTGGTAGAAATGGTGCTGACAATTTTCCCAGCCATGTGAGGACTGGAGTCTCACTTTCAATCTAGAAGATTCTAGAATGGGTACATCCATTGTAATGTTTTCTAACTATAGGGGCAGAATCTCCTTGATATTTATTTAAGAGAGCTAGACAAACATGTGAGTCTAATCAGATTATGCAGCTGGTTTATTATAATTTATTATTTTTCTTTTAATGCATATCTAAAGTACTAGACATCTACAGGTCTGATGTACTAGAAAGTGATGTAGTTTTTGAATATAGGTGAGGTTGGTTTGTCGTCCCACTGCATCTTACAGTAACTTCTCTTTTAAACAGCACACCGCATACCTCTCCTTCATGGCAGTTCTCTTTATATTTATTTGTGTGGTTATTTTACCAATGTCTATCTTCCAGACAGGATTGCAAGCTCCAAAATGGCAGAGACTATCAGTTTTATTCTCTTGTATTCCCAGACCTTAATAAAGTTTCTGGCACAGAATAAGTGTTCAATATATATTGGCTGAATGGTTTGAATAAAATATGATCACATCACGTTTTTCTTTTGCTCACCAGAGCCGACTGACATCAAGGCCTTCTCAAATCTTCCCCAGTGACACGAGGAAATAGCTTACTGTCTTTCTACCAAATCCCTCCACTTTATTCATTTTTTTTTATTCTTATTGCTATTTGAGTATTTTATTTTAGTTTTCCCCAAACTAAAGCCTGACTTGGGTACAAAGAGAGATGATACCAGGAAACATGAGGAAGGAAATGGGAAGAGTGAGGCAGCAAAGATGACGTGCTCATGAAGGAGACTGTGGCAGACCCAGCCCCAAGGGAACAGGGCCAGGGAGTTCACTCCCCCAGCTGACTCACTAGAACCTGATGGCAAGAATTGGGTGGCTACTAGAAATTAAGTAGGTCAAGTCAGCTGGCCACTGTCTCATTGCTCATGCAGGTTCAGGGGACATAGTTGAGATATGAACTACAGAGTCAGTAGCCAGACATGGTTCAGAAAGACCTAGGTTTGAATCCTGTCTCTTCCACTGCACCAGTTGGGATGCTTTGGGCTGCAAGTAATGGAAAACCTGACTCTAATAAGTCAAACAATTTTTTAAAAAATGTATTGACATAACTGGAAATCCAAGGAAGGAAGAATGACCTTTATAGTTTAATCAGTGGCTCTGGCTCTTTTTTCTTTATATTTCTCTCATTCAAGAAGTCCACGTGCTTTCTGCTCTGTTTGCTTGTCATCAGGTTGCCTCCATCCCTGGTGACTGTGCATGCATATCACCTTCCCAACACCAGCCTTTTTTGTTTGCTGGGAAAGCTCAGATTTTGTCAAACACATATCTACCTATATATTTGGAAATTTGACTCTCTACAGCCTAAAGGGAAATATTAATTATTCAAACCAAACATAATTCTATTCTTCTTGCCAAACTTTGATTTAGTTACAGGCATGTGATGTTACCATTGCGAATGATAAATAGGGAAACTATCTATGATTCCCAGAACTGTGGTGGCCATCCCCAGGAGACAAGTACAAGAATCAAGTCAACATGCTAAGCATGGAGAAGAAAGGTGGAAAACACCTGGGTTTTGTTAAGGACATTGCTTAGCCATGGAATTAACTTAAAACTCCCTATCTACCTTTAGACCTTGTGTTTGTGAAACAGCACATTTTCCTAATTTGGAAGTCAATTTTAATTGGATAACATAGGTGCTACCAAAAATCATCCTAAGTGATGCCATGGCAAAAACCTCTTGTAGTTTCAAGCTTTGTCTCAGCAAATCACCATGTTCAGAGAAAGAGTGGGCTTTTCTTACAAGGGCTGTTTCTTACAAGTGAGGAGACTATTGTGTAGGAACCCCAAGTCAGCCTCCCTTTGTGCCTCATCAGCCCAGATGGGATCATCTTATTCTTGAAGCAATTCTTGTCTTCAAGGAACTGCCATGTGCTAATTGTCATAGGCCTGGAACCAATTACTGGGTGGGTGTGTGGGTAGGTGGGGTGGGGGGTGAGGGTGGTGGTGGTAGGATTATCTTTAGATGCCCCAGGAGCTTTTCCCCAAAGTGCAGGTTGGAATACAATGGAGCAGTGGTAGAAGGAGGAGGGTGAGGATGAATACTGAGTAGGCCAACTGTGTCTTCTCCCCAGACTATTTGCAAAGTGCATCTATAAAATTGGAGATAATAGTTGTACCATCTTCACAGGATTGTTGTGTGCTTCAAACACTCTGGAATAACACTCTGCCCGACACTGAGCAAAGTATTGAATAAATATTTGTTATTATTGTTTTTGATGATGTTTAGAAATCCTAGTCCCTTGCCCAGTCCTTTGGCATATAGCTGGTACTCAAATAACTCATGTTTTAATCCATGTTACAGTTCAGCAATTTTAATAGCAAGGAACAGAGAGTCACTCATTTGGCATTTCTTAAGAAAAAAGGGATTTAACTAAAGGACACAGACAAATTGAAAAGTGATGCCTGTTTCCATTTGCATTTCTGCTTTAACAATACTAATTCTCCTTGAGGCACTGCAAGTGCCTCTTATTGAACAAAGGGAAGGACACAAACACGGAAGTGCAGGGAAATAAAGTGCATCAATATATTTGGGAATATAACATCCTTGCTAGAAATGTCCTTAATATGGATAGCTAAAGAAGAATCTAGTTACTTTGGTTATGATTTTAAGCTATGTCATATGATACTGACTTCCCTTAGTCAGGTGTCCACCCTGGTCCAGTCATCTAAAGATTGAATCACACAGTCCATATACCTGTTACGTTCTGTGGGATTATGGGTGGGGAAATAGGCAACACAGTTACTCTGAGGCCAGGCCATAAAATTCTCATTGTGATCACTATTGCTTCAGCCCTCTTTGGGGATGCTATTTGTTGGCTACCCTCCAGCCATTTCCCACCACCCACACCAGCACTGCTTCTTCCTTCTTGAAAGTGCATATCTTTCCCAATATGTATACTAGAAATGCCTAAGTTTCCCAGCCCAAGGTGCAGCTAAGGCAGGGACATATGACCCTTATGTCACCAATGGCACTTGAGCTCTACACCCAAGATCTAGAATAGGTTTTCCTTCCTAATACAAACTTGTTATATCTGAATATAATGTCTACAACTGCTAGTTTGCAAACAAAGAGCGAATGCTGATGATGTGCTGAAACCTGAGCAAAAAATATGCAAAATACTGAGTCCTAGACTCTGTTGAGCCATGGCACCAACTCTGTAACTGCCTTGCCTCTGGGTTTCTTGTTAGGTGATTAATTAAATGTTCTTATTTTTTGTAGACATTTATAGTCTGCCATTTTGTTCCTTTCAGTCAGCTCCATTTCCTGTTCTTACAATCTACTCGCCTCATTCTGTCTTCTTTTTGTGCATTATCCAGTATGTGCTTCAGGCTAGATGTACTGTCTGCTACCCCAGAGTCAGGTGCTTGGTGTTGAACTTCTGTTGTTCCCACTGGCTGGTGCACAGCCCTGGGGTCACAGTTCCATCAATATTAACTGAGCACTGATGGTGTTCTGGGCACCATATTAGGGACTGGAGATGCATAAGACATAAGTCCTATCTTTGAGAAGATGTCTGTGTTTTGGGAGAGATTCATCTAAACAAATAACTCAAATAATGTGACAAATACATGATAAAGTTAAACACCAGGAATTACAGGGTCAGAAGGCATGAACAATCTTTATCTGGCTTTCTCTACTTTTAATCCTTGTTTAAAGAGTGGACATCAGAAAATGGAGACCTACAGGGTCATGCTAACATTAGCTCATACCACACTACTATTTGAATATTTTTATTCATGTCTAGAAGAATCCTCATTTCACCATTTACAAGAGCTGTTGAAACCCTTTTCCATTCTTTGAGCCTTAATCACAATACTCTCACAACCCACATTATTGTCCTTCATCTATAGTGTGAAGAAATGGAGCTATCAAGATGAAAAAGATACACATTTTGCTTTTTTTTTAAAGATTTTATTTATTTATTTGACAGAGAGAGACACAGCGAGAGAGGGAACACAAGCAGGGGGAGGGGGAGAGGGAGAAGCAGGCTTCCCGCCGAGCGGAGAGCCCCATGTGGGGCTCGATGTGGGGCTCGATCCCAGGACCCTGGGATCATGGCCTGAGCCGAAGGCAGATGCTTAACAACTGAGCCACCCAGGCGCCCCTCACATTTTGCTTTTTGAGAGTTGATATTTATTTACAACATCTAGCCTTGGTCTGACATGCAAATTTTTTCTTTTGCCTTGATCCTTTTCTTCTCCCATGCTTTGGCTCAGTCTCATCCTTTCCACCAGCTCTTTCCTCATAGCCTAAAACACACTCAGGTCTTCTTCTCTCACTAAAACTTTTCCTTGACCTTCTTGCTTCCTGAAGTCCTAGCTGAATCCTCCTTTATCCTTGATCTATGTCCACCAACTCCTCTCCTCTCCATTCCCTCCATCTACACCTCTGTTCATGCCTTCATCCCACCTTGCTTGAACCACTGACTGGCATCTCTGGGTCTTCTCACCTTTAGTCTTTCCTCTTCAAATCCATCCTCTGCTTAGAGCACCACTTTGATATATTATCCTCTGGTCAGGAGTCTTCAGTGGATTGCTTTCTTCTAACAGTAAAATCTGTCCTCTGAGACCCACTTTCAGAGTCTTCCCCACCATGGTCCTAAACTCTTTTCCCAGATGTGCCTCACTTTTCACTACACTTAAGTACTACTCCAATCATCTGGACATATGTATGCCCACCTTTTCCACTTCTCTGCATCTGTTAACTTTGCTCACTCATCCGAATAATTCATCTGCTTTTATTCCTAACTGTTAAAAAATCCTTTTTTTTTTTTTGCTTCCTGATGTTCATGTCTGGGCTAAGAGTTTCAAATAATAGGAAAGTCAAGTATTCTGAGAAGGCAGTGGTGATATCTTAAGCTGAGAAATATTTCAGTGCCCCTCATATCTAATGGCTTACCTGTCCACGCATAGAGTGACCCAATTATCTGAAATGCTGGGGAGCTAACCGTATTGGAGGGAGGGTTGGGAATGATGGGTTAGAATTGGGCATTTCATTTAATGAATTCTGGCTTTACATGTCTTCACAGTTAAAGCTATTTGAAGTTGCATTGAATTTTAAGCTTAATTTAGAACCACACAATTCCATGGAGTGGTACCCATTAAATCTCATCCATGCTGTTTTTATAGGACTATAGCTGCTCAGCTAGATCTGCTCCTGGAGTCCTTGGAAAGGTGTACCCATTATATAAGCACTTATAAGTCATTTATTGAATATTTACTGCTACATTATGGAGCGTTTGATAGTGGGAGGTGTGGTTAAATGAGGAAACTAATTTTACTTAGGTAGATTATTGGGAGCCAGCTTCCTTTATCTTATAGCACATCTCAAAATTGACATATAAGAGAATTAGTAAGTTTAAAAGTTTTAAGGCTGAAAATATTTAAATTTTTTTTCTTATAAAAACAATACATGTTAGGGAGAGAAACCATAAGAGACTCTTAATCATAGGAAACAAACTGAGGGTTGCTAGAAGGGAGGGAGGTGGGGGCATGGGGTAACTGGGTGATGGACATTAAGAAGGGCATGTGATTAATGAGCACAGGGTGTTATATAAGACTGATGAATCACTGACTTCTACCTCTGAAAACAATAATACATTATATGTTCATTAATTGAATTTAAATTAAAAAATGGAAAAAAAAAACCCCAATACATGTTCATCTTAAGAATTTGGAAAATACAGGGGCACCTGGGTGGCTCGGTCCATTAAGCATCTGCCTTCCTCTCGAGTCATGGTCTCGGGGTCCTGGGATTGAGCCTCGCATCAGGCTCCCTGCCCGGTGGGGAGTCTGCTTCTCCCTCTACCTCTGCTCCTCCCCCCTGCTTGTTCTCTCTCTCTCTCAAATAAATAAATAAAATCTTTTAAAAAAGAAGAATTTGGAGGGGCAGAGCAAGATGGTGGAGGAGTAGGAGACCTGGATTTCATCTCCTCTCAGGAATTCAGCTGGATAGGGATCAAACCAATCTGAACACCTACAAACTCAACAGGAGATCGAAGAAAAGAAGAGCAACAACTCTCTCATCAGAAAAGCGACCACTTTCTGGAAGGTAGGACGTGCGGAGAAGTGAATCCGAGGCGATATTCGGGAGGATAGACGGCGGGGGAGGGGCCTCCGGCGGCCGCTTCTGGCAAGTGATAGAGCCGCGGAGCACAAAATCGGAACTTTTAAAAGTCTGCTCCGCCGAGGGACGTCACTCTGGTGGCTAAGCGAGAGGTACAACCCTCGTGGGACAGTGTGGTCTCAGGACCCTCGGGGTCACAGAAAGACCGGGGGTGCCTGAGTGTGGCAGAGCTCCCAGGTTTCAGAGCGGGGAAGCCGGCTGCAGAGGTGGAGCCCAGGCGCGGGCTCTTAGCTCGGGGTTGCCATAAACCGTGATCCGCGGCACAGTCGGGCCACTGCTCCTCCAGCAGGGACCCAACAAGCGGCAGATCCGGGGAGACTCACCTTCTTCCCCCAGGAGGAGAGGTGCGGGAGTGCACCGCAGGGATCTGCTGGGTTTGGAGACTCCACCCGGGGTCGGGTGCCAGAGATAGAAACGGGCGATCACAGGCTGGGTGAGCACGGAGTGCGGCCGGAAACCAGGGAGACGGGAGTGACTGACTGCTTTTCTCTGGGGGCTCACTGAGAAGCAGGGACCCGAGTTCTTGGCTCCTCCGGGGCGGAGATTGGGAGGCCGCCATTTTCACTCTCCGCCTCCAAAGCTGTACGGAAAACTTGCAGGGAACAAAAGCTCCGGAGAGCAAACCCGAGCAGATTACTTAGCCTGGACCGGGAAAGGGTGAGGCAATTCGATCTCCGGCAAAGACATTTGGAAACCACGGCAACAGGCCCCTCCCCCAGAAGATCAGAGAGAACAGCCAGCCAAGACCAAGTTTACCGATCAATGAGAACGGCAGAACTCCAGCGCTAGGGGAATACTGCACATAGAATTCATGGCTTTTTTACCATGATTCTTTAGTCTTTCAAAGTTAATTTTTTTTTTAACTGTCTTTTTTCTTTTTTTTTTTTGAATTTTTCTTTTTCCCTTTTTCAACCAACATCTTATCAATCCCTTTTTAAAAAAAAAAAACATTTTTATTTTTCATTTTTAGAGTCATATTCTATCCCTTCATAGTAGTTACCCGTATTTTTGGCATATATATATATAAGTTGTTCTCTCTTTAAAATTTTGAGATCGTTTCTTCTAATGGATCAAAATATACCCTAAATCTCTATTGTATGGTTTTTTTCTACTCCCCTGCCTGATCACATTCTCTCCCTTTTTTTTCTCTCTTTTTTTTTAAAATCCTCTTCTTTCTTTTTTCAAACAACTTCTTATCAATTCCTTTTATAAAATTTTTTATAATTTCCATCTTTACAGTCATATTCCATCCCTTCATCATATCAACCCTTATTTTTGTACATATATAAGTTTTTCTTTCTTTAAAATTTTGGGAGGCACTTTCTTCTAACAGACCAAATACACCCCAAATCTAGTGTGTGGCACTGATCTATATACCAGCCTGATCATATTTGATCACATTCTGTTTTTTTTTGTTTTGTTTTGTTCTGTTTTTGTTTGTTTTTATCTTTTTCTTTTTCTTTTCCTTTTTTTTTTCTTTTTTTCTTTTTCTTTTTTCTCTCTTTCCCTTTCTTTTCCCACTGCTTCAGGTCTTTTCTGATTTGTTTAGAGTATATTTTCTGGGAACGTTGTTACCTTGTTAGCATTTTGTTCTCTCATTAATCTATTCTCCTCTGGGCAAAATGACAAGATGGAAAAAATCACCTCAACAAAAAGAACAAGAGGTAGTACCGACTGCCAGGGACCTACTCAATACGGACATTAGTACGATGTCAGATCTAGAGTTCAGAATCATCACTTTAAAGATACTAGCTGGGCTTGAAAAAAGCATGGAAATTATTAGAGAAACCCTTTCTAGAGAAGTAAAAGAACTAAAATCTAACCAAGTAGAAATCAAAAAGGCTATTAATGAGGTGCAATCAAATATGGGGGCGCTAACTGCTAGGATAAATGAGGCAGAAGAGAGAATCAGTGATATAGAAGACCAAATGATGGAAAATAAAGAAGCTGAGAAAAAGAGAGAGAAACAACTACTGGATCACGAGGGCAGATTTCGAGAGATAAGCGATACCATAAGACAAAACAACATTAGAATAATTAGGATCCCAGAAGAAGAAGAAAGAGAGAGAGGGGCAGAAGGTATAATGGAGCAAATTATAGTAGAGAACTTCCCTAATTTGGGGAAGGAAACAGGCATCAAAATCCAGGAAGCACAGAGAACCCCTCTCAAAATCAATAAAAATAGGTCAACACCCTGACATCTAATAGTAAAACTTATGAGTCTCAGAGACAAAGAGAAAATCCTGAAAGCAGCTCGGGAGAAGAGATATGTAACCTACAATGGTAGAAACATTAGATTGGCAACAGACCTATCCACAGAGACCTGGCAGGCCAGAAAGGACTGGCAGGATATATTCAGAGCACTAAATGAGAAAAATATGCAGCCAAGAATACTATATCCAGCTAGGCTGTCATTGAAAATAGAAGGAGAGATAAAAAGCTTCCAGGACAAACAAAAACTAAAGGAATTTGCAAACACAAAACCAGCCCTACAAAAAATCTTGAAAGGGGTCCTGTAAGCAAAGAGAGAGCCTAAAAGCAACATAGACCAGAAAGGAACACAGACAATATACAGTAACAGTCACCTTACAGGCAATACAATGGCACTAAATTCCTATCTTTCAATAGTTACCCTGAATGTAAATGGGCTCAATGCCCCAATCAAAAGACACAGGCTATCAGATTGGATTAAAAAACAAGACCCATCGATATGCTGTCTGCAAGAGACTCGTTTTAGAACCAAAGACACCCCCAGATTGAAAGTGAGGGGGTGGAAAACCATTTACCATGCTAATGGACACCAAAAGAAAGCTGGGGTGGCAATCCTTATATCAGACAAATTAGATTTTAAACCAAAGACTGTAATAAGAGATGAGGAAGGACACTATATCCTACTTAAAGGGTCTATCCAACAAGAAGATCTAACAATTGTAAATATCTATGCCCCTAACATGGGAGCAGCCAATTATATAAGCCAATTAATAACAAAAGCAAAGAAACACATCAACAACAATACAATAATAGTGGGGGATTTTAAGACCCCCCTCACTGAAATGGACAGATCGTCTAAGCAAAAGATCAACAAGGAAATAAAGACTTTAAATGACACACTGGACCAAATGGACTTCACAGACATATTCAGAACATTCCATCCCAAAGCAACAGAATACACATTCTTCTCTAGTGCCCATGGAACATTCTCCAGAATCGATCACATCCTAGGTCATAAATCAGGTCTCAACTGGTACCAAAAGATTGGGATCATTCCCTGCCTATTTTCAGACCACAATGCTTTGAAACCAAAACTCAATCACAAGAGGAAAGTCAGAAAGAACTCAAATACATGGAGGCTAAAGAGCATCCTACTAAGGAATGAATGGGTCAACCAGGAAATTAAAGAAGAATGAAAAAAATTCATGGAAACCAATGAAAATGAAAACACCACTATTCAAAATCTTTGGGATGCAGCAAAGGCAGTCCTAAGAGGAAAGTATATAGCAATACAAGCCTTTCTCAAGAAACAAGAAAGGTCTCAAGTACACAACCTAACACTACACCTAAAGGAGCTGGAGAAAGAACAGCAAATAAAGCCTAAACCCAGCAGGAGAAGAGAAATAATAAAGATCAGAGCAGAAATCAATGAAATAGAAACTAAAAGAACAGTAGAACAGATCAACGAAACTAGGAGCTGGTTCTTTGAAAGAATTAACAAGATTGATAAACCCCTGGCCAGACTTATCAAAAAGAGAAGAGAAATGACCCAAATCAACAAAATCATGAATGAAAGAGGAGAGATCACAACCAACACCAAAGAAATACAAACAATTATAAGAATATATATATATATATTTTTAAAGATTTTATTTATTTATTTGACAGAGAGAGACACAGCGAGAGAGGGAACACAAGCAGGGGGAGTGGGAGAGGGAGAAGCAGGCTCCCTGCAGAGCAGGGAGCCCGATGCAGGACTCGATCCCAGGACCCTGGTATCATGACCTGAGCTGAAGGCAGTCGCTTAACCAACTGAGCCACCCAGGCGCCCAATTATAAGAATATATTATGAGCAACTCTATGCCAGCAAATTCGATAACCTGGAAGAAATGGATGCATTCCTAGAGATGTATCAACTACCAAAACTGAAGCAGGAAGAAATAGAAAACCTGAACAGACCTATAACCTCTAAGGAAATTGAAGCAGTCATCAAAAATCTCCCAAAAAACAAAAGCCCAGGGCCAGATGGCTTCCCAGGAGAATTTTACCAAACATTTCAAGAAGAATTAATACCTATTCTTCTGAAACTGTTCCAAAAAATAGAAAAGGAAGGAAAACTTCCAAACTCATTTTATGAGGCCACCATTACCTTGATCCCAAAACCAGACAAAGACCCCATCAAAAAGGAGAACTACAGACCAATATCCCTGATGAACATGGATGCAAAAATCCTCACCAAAATACTAGCCAATAGGATCCAATAGTACATTAAAAGGATTATTCACCACGACCAAGTGGGATTTATCCCTGGGCTGCAAGCTTGGTTCAACATCTGCAAATCAATCAACGTGATACAATACATCAACAAAAGAAAGAACAAGAATCATATGATCCTCTCAATAGATGCAGAAAAAGCATTTGACAAAATACAGCATCCTTTCTTGATCAAAACTCTTCAGAGTATAGGCATAGAGGGTACATACCTCAATATCATAAAAGCCATGTATGAAAAACCTACAGCCAATATCATTCTCAATTGGGAAAAACTGAGAGCTTTCCCCTAAGGTCAGGAACGCGTCAGGGATGTCCACTATCACCACTGCTATTCAACATAGTATTAGAAGTCCTAGCCACAGCAATCAGACAACAAAAAGAAATAAAAGGCATCCAAATTGGCAAAGAAGAAGTGAAACTCTCACTCTTTGCAGATGATATGATACTTTATGTGGAAAACCCCAAAGACTCCACCCCAAAACTGCTAGAACTCATACAGGAATTCAATAAAGTAGCAGGATATAAAATCAATGCACAGAAATCAGTGGCATTCCTATACACCAACAACAGGACAGAAGAAAGAGAAATTAAGGAGTCGATCCCATTTACAATTGCACCCAAAACCATAAGATACCTAGGCATAAATCTAACCAAAGAGGCAAAGGATCTGTACTCAGAAAACTATAAAATACTCATGAAAGAAATTGAGGGAGACACAAAGAAATGGAAAAAGGTTGCATGCTCATGGATTGGAAGAACAAATATTGTGAAGATGTCCATGCTACCTAGAGCAATCTACACATTCAATGCAATCCCCATCAAAATACCATCCACTTTTTTCAAAGAAATGGAACAAATAATCCTAAAATTTGTATGGAACCAGAACAGACCCCGAATAGTCAGAGGAATGTTGAAAAAGAAAAGCAAAGCTGACGGCATCACAATTCCGGACTTCCAGCTCTATTACAAAGCTGTCATCATCAAGACAGTATGATACTGGCACAAAAACAGACACATAGATCAATGGAACAGAATAGAGAGCCCAGATATGGACCCTCAACTCTATGGTCAACTCATCTTTGACAAAGCAGGAAAGAATGTCCAATGGAAAAAAGACAGTCTCTTCAACAAATGGTGTTGGGACAATTGGATAGCCACATGCAGCAGAATGAAACTGGACCATTTCCTTACACCACACACAAAAATAGACTCCAAATGGTTGAAAGACCTCAATGTGAGACAGGAGTCCATCAAAATCCTAAAGGAGAACACAGGCAGCAACCTCTTTGACCTCAGCCGCAGCAACTTCTTCCTAGAAACATCGCCAAAGGCAAGGGAAGCAAGGGCAAAAATGAACTATTGGGACTTCATCAAGATAAAAAGCTTTTGCAAAGCAAAGGAAACAGTCAACAAAACCAAAAGACAACCGACAGAATGGGAGAAGATATTTGCAAATGACATATCGGATAAAGGGCTAGTATCCATAATCTATAAAGAACTTACCAAACTCAACACCCAAAGAACAAAGAATCCAATCAAGAAATGGGCGGAAGACATGAACAGACATTTCTGCAAAGAAGACATCCAAATGGCCAACAGACACATGAAAAAGAGCTCAACATCGCTTGGCATCAGGGAAATCCAAATCAAAACCTCAATGAGATACCACCTCACACCAGTCAGAATGGCTAAAATTAACAAGTCAGGAAATGACAGATGTTGGCGGGGATGCAGAGAAAGGGGAACCCTCCTACACTGTTGGTGGGAATGCAAGCTGGTGCAGCCACTTTGGAAAACAGTATGGAGGTTCCTCAAAAAGTTGAAAATAGAGCTACCCTATGACCCAGCAATTGCACTACTGGGTATTTACCCCAAAGATACAAAAGTACGGATCCAAAAGGGTACGTGCACCCCAATGTTTATAGCAGCAATGTCCACAATAGCCAAACTGTGGAAAGAGCCAAGACGTCCATCGACAGATGAATGGATAAAGAAAATGTGGTATATATATACAATGGAATATTATGCAGCCATCAAAAGGAATGAGATCTTGCTATTTGCAACAACGTGGATGGAACTGGAGGGTATTATGCTGAGCGAAATAAGTCAAACAGAGCAAGACATGTATCATATGACCTCACTGATATGAGGAATTCTTAATCCCCGGAAACAAACTGAGGGATGCTGGAGTGGGGGGTGGGGTGGGAGGGATGGGGTGACTGGGTGATAGACACTGGGGAGGGTATGTGCTCTAGTAAGCGTTGTGAATTGTGCAAGACTGTTGAATCTCAGATCTGTACCTCTGAAACAAATAATGCAATATATGTTAAGAAAAAAAAAAAGAAGAAGAAGATAGCAAGAGGGGAAGAATGAAGGGGGGAAATCGGAGGGGTAGACGAACCATGAGAGACGATGGACTCTGAAAAACAAACAGGGTTCTAGAGGGGAGGGGGGTGGGAGGATGGGTTAGCCTGGTGATGGGTATTAAAGAGGGCATGTTCGGCATGGAGCACTGGGTGTTATGCACAAACAATGAATCATGGAACACTACATCTAAAACTAATGATGTAATGTATGGGGATTAACACAACAATAAAATAATTAAAAAAAAAAGAAGTAACAAATAAAAAAAAAGAAGAATTTGGAAAATACAGAGAATAATAAATAAAAATTGAAAGGATCAGTAATAGCCCTAACACTTTGCTCTTAAAAAATCTTTGTGTGTGTACAAATGCCAAGCTGCTTAAAAATACTTTGAGCTGTTGGGGCGCCCTGGGTGGCTCAGATGGTTAAGCGTCTGCCTTCGGCTCAGGTCATGATCCCGGAGTCCCGGGATCGAGTCCCGCATCGGGCTCCCTGCTCTGCGGGAAGTGTGCTTCTCCCTCTGCCTCTCTCTCTCTCTCATGAATAAATAAAAAAAATCTTTAAAAAAAAATAGTTTGAGCTGTTTAAAATGTTTGTTATAAATTATTTTATAAATATTTACAAATTATATAAGATATAGATCTTTAAGATATATATATCTATATCTTTTATACATATTTTAAAGTAGATATATATATCTTTAAGATGTATCTGTATGTATATGTATATAAGTCTCATAAAATATGTTAAAACAGTTTGACTTTTATTTATATTTTTGTGGGTTAGCCAGGCTTAATCTTTTCTTATTAGACATTTTATTAAATTTTTATAAACATCATATTGTTTTCCAAAAAGAAATTAATTTTATATATACATATACACACATATTATATTCCATAGTTTAAATCTAAATGACCAAGTTGTGTCTTTTATGCAGAAGTAAGGAAAATGAATTTCCTTGCTGTGGGGTTTCTGATAAGTTGATAGAACTTGTTATTACTTAGTATACTTACCTGCTAAAATTGAGTATTAGTCCTCTGGTTTTGCCTTGTGTTGTTTGATGTTGACTTGGAGTAAAGCTGGCCTCGGGCCTTCCTAAACCCACACTGAAATCATTTCCTTGTCTGGTGATTTTATGCCATAAAAGTTCTGTGAACTTGTATCACATTTGCTCCCTGATGCAATGTTACCTTGCTATCTGGGGAGCTCCTGTGAACATACATTTATGAGCATAAGGATGGTAAATTGATTGTGAGTATTCCCTTTATACATATAGAGGAAATACTTTCAACAATATATACCTCCTCAGTCTAACACTGCCAAGAATATAAAACTCCAAATCCTTAGCCTGGGTAAATGTGTAATTATCTGTGAAACTAGACTTTTTTTTTTTTTTTTTGAGTCAAAGCAGAGTTTGGTCCCCATCACCTGAATGTAATTAGCTGGGATTACAGGGTGCATCTGGCCATCCTTTTGGAAATCATTCTGTTATGCACAACAAATAAGGTTTCTGAGCCTGGAAACAATCCTCTACTAACCTTGGTGAGAAAGCAGGTAGAGTTCGCAGCAGCTCTGCTTTGATTAAAAATTAATGGTGATGTGGGCACTGGGAATTAATTATGAGCTGTGAAATCTATGTCTGATACAGTTAAGAAAAAAATGAAAACTATGACTGCTCAAAGTAGACTATTGTCAATGCATTTTGGATGTTTCCTTTATATTAAAAAAAGGTTTAATTGATTTCAATAGCTTTTTTTCTTTACTGTTTTGATTAAAGAACAAACAGTGCTAACTGCATGCTTTGCTCTTTCATAATTAAAAAAACCTCAAATAGTATTTCCTTCCAAATAATTTTTTTCTAATAAAACTGGTAATGCATTCTTAATTTTGCTGGCAATTTGAGTACAATAATATTTATATCTTATTAAAGGCTTAGAACAATGACAATGAAATCAGAAGAGATTTGTTATGCGCTACTTTGTTACTTGTTTAATATTTGTTTCAGTTAATTATTTGAATTACATGAAATATGTTTTGCATGAAATATTTCAGTGTGAAGGAACAGATGCTTGGGAAGATATTAAACGACACTTTTGCCTTGGGATTTTTTTTCTTCCATTTTTCATGATTTGGTCTTTGGTGCTTTTCCAAGGTATTCTGGATGCTTAATGAGGTCTGGGAAGGATGAGATGACAGGCTTATAGGAAGTGCTAATTTTTACAAATGTTTCCTTCAGGATTTGCCCTCAAGATTTCACTACCCTGTGTTTTAAAAGCAAATGCTCAGTGTAAGGTGCTTATGTCCTGAACTATCTTGGGGTACATTTTTTCCTCCATCCCTTCCTCTCTTTCTCCTGCCTGCTTCTGCCTGCCTTCCTCCATTCCTCTGTCTTTTCTCCCTTCTCCCTTCCTTCCACCTCCCTTCCTCCCTTCCTGCCTTTTGTCTTTTTTTTCTCCCTTTTTCCTTCCTTTTGTCTGTTCTTCTTTCTCCTCCTTAATTTATTCATTCAAACATTTATTCACACACACCCCCCCATTACTGATCACCTTCTCAAGTGCTCACCGCACTCGGTTCTCTGTGGGAGGTGATGGAGGAAGACAAAGCCCTGACTGAGCCCTTATTCCATCCTCCTGACCACTCCACAGGTAAGGGTTATTACTATTATTTCCATTTAAGAAATTGAGGCTTGGGGACAGTAGATCCTTGCTCGCCTAAGGTCTCTGAGGTGGTAAATGATAGGTCAGAATCTTTTTCTGTCTTTGCCTCCCTTGGAGCAAACCCTCTTGGTGAGTGTCAGCGATGGCTGTGAACCCAGATCTGTGGGTTTCCAGAATGTGAGCTTACTGTGTTGCACTATTCTCCATTCACACACAGGCACAGGCCGGGGGAGCAGGGGAAGCACAAACAAGGATAGAAAAATGTGAGGAAGAGGAAGCATTGGCTGATTTAAGCTGAGTCAAAGTTTAGTTGAATCAGTGGATGATAAAACCTTAGGGAAATCTCCAGCTAGAATCAGTATCATTTATAGTGAAATTGCTGTTAGGTCTATGAAATTTTTACATTGTTATCTTCAATTCTTAGAGCAGTCCTGCTGCCTCATTTACGGATGGAAACCTGTGGCTTCGTTTAGAAAGGTTACAATCTAGGAAGAGATTGGAGATTTGAATCCAGGTCTGTCTGATTGGGGTTCTCCACCTGATCTTTGGAGGCTGAAGTTGGAGAGAGCAGCTTGGCAACAGAGACGCATCGACCAGGCTCTGTCATGCATATTCTTTTGCTGAGGGCCTCGCATGTGCGGGGCACTGTGCCAAGCACCTGAGCCGCAGTGACAGGAACAGCCAAATTCTTCCCTTGTAAATACCTACTCCCTAGTCCTTCTAATACCGAAGCCAAAGCGGTTTTTAGCTCACTGCCTGTGAGAACATTTCTTATATACTTACCTATTTTGATTCAACATAGTACATAGTAAGAGCATATATCTGAAAATACATGTTAACTAGGAGATCAGCTTTCTGTTTTTATTAAGTGTCTTTTGTGAAGAGAAGAAAATCAAAGGTCAGTGTTTATATAGCACTGGGCCACACTAACCATCACATTAACCATGGGAAGAAAATCTGCTTTGGTGTGGAGCTTTGGGTTTTAAGTGTTTAGAACCCTCTAGTTTAAAAAGCTCTTTGAAGTTGCATGGTTACATTTTATTCACAAAGGTAAAACAGTGGAAGAAGAGACCTAAGAAAGTAAAAAGACAACAGCCCACATTTGCCGAGAGCTCACTGGATGCTAAGCACCGTACCCTGGGTTTACATACATAATTTAATGTAATCCTCACAACAACTCTAGAAGGAGTCGCCTTATAGTCCTCATTTCACAGATGAGGAGACAGACGCACAGAGAAGAATTACACCCAAGGTCAGGCAGAAGAAGGGGGATTTGAACCTAGGCGGTTGATGATCCCAGTTGATTAAATTCACTTAACTCATCTGTCCCTTTATTTTGTTCATATAAACCCAGTATAGCACTTATTTTGCTTAATTCAACAGATAGCTTTTCACCAAAGCCTCTAATATGTCATAATCATTCATTGTTGTCACCAAGCATTTATTTAGCACCAACCACAGGCCACACCTCATACTACGTGGCTCACATACACCGTGTTTGACGAAAGCTAAGGTAATGTTTATCTTCCAAGGTTTGTTATTTGGGTCCTCTCCATGTATCTCCTCATAATCTTTCTGTAGAAAATGACAAGCTCTCTGCAGAATACCAATGAGTTATTCCTTTCTATTCTTTTGTATAAGACATAATTCAGATTATGGAAAGGGCCAATTTCAAAAACTTAAGTTTATGTGAGGTAACTTGAACATGTGGGATTCATTCAGGTTCTGATTTTTACAGCTTTCTAAAATCCATGAGAACTCGAGTGTGTCTTTCATTAAAAAACATTTTTTTTTCTTGTAAGAGGATCTAGGGGTGAGGTAAGAATCGAGGTCATAGGAAGCAAAGATGCATGCAAATGCAGTGTAAAGCGTCGGCTCTTTGGTTATGGGCAATTGGTCCGTGGTTAACTAAGGACCACTGCAGAGGCCCAGGCCCACCTCAGGCAGCAGGGAGCCCGGAGGGGGGGGGGGTGTACCCCCCTGCTTGTTTTCAGGCAGCTCCTCACTGCTTTGAAGTACTATATCTGCATGTCATTTCCCAGCCCTGATCTCCAGCTTCATTTTCAGCCAAGGCCTTGGCACCCCACTGACTCTCACTTCCATCTCAAGGCCAGCCGCAGGCGGACTATTTAAAAAAAATAAGTCTGTCTTGCTCCTCTGCAGATGGAATGCTTTACATGCGAAATAATCCAGCTGAGTTTGCTCCACAGTTTGAATAGGAATGAACTGGCCTTTGGTTTAGGAGGGATTCAGGTCAGGAATGTGCTGCTTTCAGAAGAGGTACTTAAGGTGGGAGTTCGTGAACCTGTTTCCCGTTGACACACTATGGTCTGGTAGTGTTAGGGGTGACTCTAGAGTCGGACACAAGTTCGAGTCCTGATGTTGCTACTCACTAGCCACCTTTTGGAGTCTCAGTTTCCTCTTCCCTGAACTCAAAAGTTGGCGCAAGAAGTGAAAGGGATAATTCATCACAGTGTTTAGCATATTGCCTGATACACACTGAGTGCTCCGTTAATGTTATCTGTTGCTGTTGTTATTTTGGTCTTTATTTCATGGAGAAGGAAAGAGCATCCTATTTCTGTTTTTTTGTTTTTGTTTTTTTTTTTAGTCTCCACACCCAAAGTGGAGCCCAACGTGGAACTGGAGCTCACAATCCTGATATATTTTTTTAAGATTTTATTTATTTATTTGTCAGAGAGAGAGAGAGCACAGGCAGGGGGAGTGGCAGGCGGAGGGAGAAGCAGGCTTCCCGCTGAGCCAGGAGCCCGATGCGGGGCTCGATCCCAGGACTTTGGGATCATGACCTAAGCCGAAGGCAGACACTTAACCGACTGAGCCACCCAGGCACACCACTACTTCTATTTTTAAATCTTCCCCAGATGCATGGTCACAAGTGTCTTACAAAATAGTTAATAGTGTAAACCCCTTCATATCAACCCCATTTCCAGTGCAGCTAGGTGATCATGCTTTGCCATATAACCACGTCAGAATTTAAGAGGTTCTTCAGCTAGTGGATGACTTTCTTGGGGGAAGTCTCCACTGACCCTCTTATTGTAAATTTCAACAATCCCTCTTGCCCATCTTCTATATCCCTTACTCACTTTTAACTGCTTGGTCTATCCATTTCTGAGATACATGTCTTGTAAAAATTATAGTGCGATGGTGAATTTGTAATTCTGTAATTTTTTTCGTTTTTACTTTAAATTCTTTGTGGTTATATTGTTAGAAATGTGGAAATTCATACTTATTTTACTCTCTTGGTACATAATTTGCTTCTTACCATTAAGCACAGTCCCATTTTAACCTTAATAGTGCTTTCTTTAAATGGTGTTTTTTTTTTTCTTTCTGAAATTAATGTGAAAGCATCAGTCTTCTTTTCTGTAGAATGGAATATTACTCAGCAGTGAAAAAAATGAATTTGAGATACATATGACATGCATGAATCTGAAAAGCTGAGTGAAAGTAGCCAGATGGAAAGACTGCATACAGTATAATTCCATTTTAAAAATTCTAAAAATAAATAAATAAATCTAATTTACAGTGATAGAAAGCAGATATGTGGTTGCTAGGAGACAAGGGTTGGGTAGAGGGATTGACTGGGAAGGGGCACAAGGAAACATTTCATGGTGATGGAAATGTTCTGTACCTTGATTATGGTAATAGTCAAAACTCATCAAACTATACTCTTAAGATGGGTGTACTTTATTGTACATAAAATATGTTTCAATGAAGTTGAGTAACAAAAAAAATCTGATCTGATGATTTCTTTCTAACATGAGTTTTTCTCCCCCTCATTAAGAATGACAGTTTGACACTAAACGGATTTTTAGGTTGATAGTTATTTTTCCTCACACTTTTAAATATATTATTCTATTATCTACCTACTCTATTATCTCACACTTTAAATGTATTATATTTGTATTATTCTATTAGCTACCTATTTTCCCTCACACTTTAAATATATTATTCTATTAGCTACCCGAACTCAGTCAGTCCAAATTGCTAATATGGCTTGTTTTCCTGCTCCAGTAGTTTTGAAGAAAGCTTTACTTTTTGTTTGGGATATTGCACATTTTCACTAAAGTGTGTCTAGTTGCAGATTTGTTTTTTATTAATCTTGTTGAGATTTGGCGTGATCCATAAACCTAATGGCTTAATTCTTTATTGATTTCTGGAAAGTTCTCAGCCATTATCTCTTTTGATATTGGTTCTTCTTCATCCTCTCCATTCTTTCCTCTGGAAATTCCTACTGGATATATGTTAGACTTTTCAACTTTCATTTTCTAGTTTCTTAATATCTTTCATATTTCATATTTTCCATACTTACATCTCTGTGCTACACTTGTGCTAGAATAATTTCTTTAGGATTACATTCATTTCATTAATTCTCTTCTTACCTGTTAAGGTTTCTTATTTCAATGTATATATTTTTCATGGCTAAAATTTCAACTTAATACTTTTCAAACATGCCCATTTGTTTCTTATACTATCTAGTTCTTGCCTTATGTCTTCTATTTCTACCTGTAGTTCTTTGCACATTTTTAGGTGTTTATTTCTAAGTCTCTTTCATTTTCTTCCACTATTCCAGATCACAGTGTACTAATTCCACTCTCTGCTGTCTATATTCTGTTTCCCTCTGATTTGTAATTTTTGTTTTTTGTGGTTTGTAATTTTTGATCACAAGTTTATTCTCAGTTTGTTTCCTATGTAAGTTCAGGAAGCCTGGGTTATAGGATTGTTTTGAGTCTACCTGTGTGAGGTCCCTAGGGCTTTCATTGGCCTTGGTCTAATTTTTATATTAAACTTCTATGGTAGATAGTGTTTCCAGAGAAGGCCACAACAGTATCTCCTCTCCCACAAGCTCTTTTGCAATGTGGTCTTGACATCTCTCATCAAGAGGTGGAGTTTATTTCCCCTTCCCCTGATTGTGGACTGCCCTGGGACTGGCTTTGGCTGATAGAATGTGGTAGAAGTGATATTGTGTAACTTCCAAGATCGGGTCTTAAGAGATTCCCAATTTTTATTTTCACCATTTGGAATGCTCCCTCTTGGAGGCCAGTCATCATGTTAGACTCCTGACTGCCTTGAGACTACTGTGCTATGAAGAAGGCCATGCTCTCTCCATAGAGAAGGGAAGGCCAGGTTGGGGAGCACCAGAACAAACATGTGAGTGGAGATTTCTTGGACCTTCAACCTCACTCAGCCCAGTTGAATCACCACCTGAATTGAACCACCAGGGCAGCAGAGGACCTCAGCCTTAAGTGGAGCAGAAGCTCGACCTGAATCCTGACTGACAGATCACAAGCAATTGATTTGAATCCACCATACAGCCTTGGGATTCTGATTCTTATAATTGGCCCTTCTCCACTCATGGGGTAGGTAGATGGCAACTGTCTTATCACTACCTTAGTCTAATGGGTACAGCCCTTCAAGTTCGTCTTTCACTGGGGTCCTTCCACGTCAAACCATTTCACTGCAATGACTGGAAATATATCCTCACTCATTAGGACTCAGTTCAGTTCTCAGACCCTCTGCATGACTTCCTCTGATCATTATAAAGAAGAACGAATGATTATTTCCTCTCTCATGCCACCCCTCTACACACAGACAAATAACAGTTTCTAATTTTTTATGGAATGGGGTTTTATTTCAAGATATTTGTATCTAATGAAAATTGCGCCTTTCCTATCTAATTGATTCTCTTCACCTATCTGTGCCTTGGTCAAACTGAATTACCTCTTTTACCTACATACCCCACTCTACATCCTTTCTGTAGAATTTTGCGTGCACTGTCCTCTTTGCGTGACATACCCAACCCTCTGGTGCCCATAATGTAACCTAAGCCCTCTGGTGCCCTAAAACCAATCTTTCAGGTCCTGCTAAAGTACTTCCTCTTCCATAAAGTCTTTTTTGAAAACTCAAGATGTTAATCTCTTCCTCCATTGAAGGCCAATAATAATTTTAACTCATAACTGTCTTGTGATTTCTAGTTTCTCAGGATTTTATAGCGTAGTGGTTTAGAGCAGAAGCTAGCAAATTACAACCTTCTAGACATCCAGCCCACTGCCCATTTTTGCAAATAAAGTTTTATTGGAACACAGTCACACTCATTCATTAATATATTCTCTGTCATTGCTTTCGTACTATAATAACAAAGTTGATTAGTTGTGACAGAGACCATATGGCCCACAAAGCCTAAAATACTTACTCTCTGGCCCTTTACAGAAAAATTTTGCTGATCTCTGGTTTACAGCATGAGAATTGGACTTTGTATCACAACCCTTAACATTTACCAGCTATTTGATCCACAGTCTTGCTGTGAAGGTCAAATGATAGAATAGGAATGAACTATTTTTGGAACCATTACAGCATGAGTATGTAGTATTTTTATTGCTATTACTTTTGCCCTAACTTAGAATATGTTGTGATTTGCCTCTAACTGGATAAGCATTTCTCATAACCAAACAAAAAGAAATTAGAAACGGTGTGGTGTTATGTAGATGTTATTGCATTCTTTTTATAAAGGTGTAGAGATATGTGTGCATATGTGAGGTGCTGTAGAAATGAACTTCACTAAGCAAAAACCTAGCATAAGCTTAGAAAAATAGAGAAACCTTTCCCTTTGTAAGCTCTTATGTGGAACGCCGTGACTGCAACATAGACACGGGTCAGTGTGTACCAGCACATCTTTGCTTGTTCACGCAAGATGTCTCTCTTAAGATGATTTTTTGAAAGTGAAGAAGTTGACGCTGCCATTTCTAGTCGTGAAATGATCTCTCAGCTTCTGTGCTTCCGCAGAGCCAAATTTGGGAAAATAGAACGTCAAAGACGGTTTATCAGTATGGATAAAAGAAGTGAAAGGCCACTATTAAAACACACACACACCACCACCAACAATAAACAAGGCTGATGACACACAGACAGCTCAGAGATGGTGGTAAAGGGAGCTTCCCCCCCCTGCTTTTTTTTAAAGATTTATTTATTTATTTATTTATTTGACAGAGAGAGATGGTGAGAGAGGTAAAACAAGCAGGGGGAGTGCGAGAGGGAGAAGAAGCAGGCTTCCTGCAGAGCAGGGAGTCCAATGTGGGGCTCGATCCCAGGACCCTGAGATCACGACTTGAGCCAAAGGCAGACGCTTAACAACTGAGCCACCCAGGCACCTCAGGGGATCCCCCTTTCTAACCAACTCTCCCAGCCAGGGGTATTTGGAAAGAGGAAATTTATGATCCATCAGGAAATTTTGCTTCCTTATCCCTTCTGGGACATTATTAAATTTTCTTCTAGGAAGGAGACCCCAGTAGGCTACAAATTGTTATCTCCACTGTTTGTGCAGTAAAAAAAAAAGTGGGTAGGATGGGGGGGGTGTTTAAGGAGCCTGGCATTCTGCAGAGCATCAGGGCCTCTTTAATTAGAGAGAGGCCGTCAGGGAAGATGAACAATGTTTCCTTTGTTAGAACAACACAGTGTCTTTCAAAACCATATTTGTTTTTAAACTGGGTGTATTTGCTCACCACCATGATGAGAAACACAGTTTAGATGATGCATAAGAATTTGAACAGGAGATGTTTGCTTTAAAAATTATAACAAATAGTGATACAGGCTTTAAAACTCAGGAGTTACAATGAGAGTGTTGTAAAAAGTTTACTCTAACTTTGAAATGTGCTGATAAACGAGTTATATCAGCTTAAGGGGAACTATAACACACATGGATACTTAGGATATGAAAATGGAATCAAAACTATTCTGACAGGAGAGGTAAATTTTATGACAATGGATTTTTAGTTGCCTTTTTTCCCTTCTTGGGCATCTTGCATTCTAAGTATACTCATGAAACAGTAAAATGATATAGACTGTGAAAACTATTCAACTTCTAGGAATTTCATTGACTCAGACAAGGATATTAAGAGGGCTTGTTGTTTCCAAGTACCTTAGTGATGAAAACAACATCATCCGAGAAATTTTATTTTCTAGGGTAAATGGTCTGATGTGGCTGCTCAATAGTATAATAATACTTTAATGAAGCCTCTTCTTTAAGATAAGTTGCCTACGGGTCAGGATCAGTTGTTGAAATTCTGCCTGGGTCTCAGTACCTATAAAATGCCTTTTGAAAAAAATAAAAAAATAAAATAAAGTAAAATGCCTTTTGTTGGGGTGCCTGACTGGCTCAGTCAATAGAGCATGTGACTCTTGATCTCAGGTTCATGAGTTCAAGCTCCACATTGGACATAAAGCTTACATAAAAAACAACAACAACAACAACAAATAAAATGTCTTTTGTATTTTTTTTTCCAATGTAGTTTTATTATATGCAATGCCAGATTACCCAATAGGCAAACTTTGTATTCTACAAACGTCAACAAAACAGGGGTATCAAAAAAAAAAAAACCAATTTGGGGTGGGCAAGAAGTTGATAGTATATGTGTGTGTGTATGTGCGTATGTGTATATATATTTATATGTATATCTGTATATATATTTCTTCATGTATATAGTACATATTTTGATTTCTTATATATTCTTATATTTCTATTTCTTAATATATATTTCATATATATGTATTTTTTGTTAAGGATCAAGCTAATTTCAATGAGAAACACAAACAAGAACTTTGTTGGACCTCCTTATGGCTAATTTGTGTTTTGGTAGGGTTTCTCTGCTAAGTTATGTAGTGAGGGAGGGTACTATTTGATATTTCCAATCAGGACTTGACTTTGTCTTACATCATACTAGGTCTTTCAGAGGAAATCAAGGAGAAGGAAAGACACAGTCCTTTTCCACAAGGAATCTGTGACTTACACAAGCAGGAGACATACACTCAGGAAACAATTAGAGACTTGACCAGTATATTATAACTAGTAGTTATAATTGTGTGTATTTGATGTTTTATTTGGTTTGATTCATTGTTAACTCTCGTGTTGACAGAGTCCTTTATTATATTGTTAAATACCCATTTTTGAAATATATGTAATTTGTCGATTAAATGCAATAGGAGATAATCCACCACACCTCATGCAGATGATCAGAGAGCAACTCTCCATAATTGATGTCTGCCCAGCTATCACCCAGTAGACTGATGACTATAGGAATAAGCCACATGGGGACCCAACTAAATGGAACCTTCAAATGATTGGATTTTTTCCCCTTGAGCTTTTGTTTGATGAAGAAGAAACAATGCTGGGACACCTGAGTGGCTGAGTTGGTTAAGTGTCTGACTCTTGATCTTGGCTTGGGTCATGATTTCAGGGTCGTGGGACCAAGTCCTGAGTGAGGCTCCATACTCAGCAGATAGTCTGCTTGGGATTTTCTCACTCCCTCTCCCGCTCCCCCTCCCCCTGTTTGCTCTCTCTCAAATAAATAAATTAAAAAAGAAAAAGAAACAATGCTAAGATGGTAACCAATAAGAGGAATTTTTTTGAGTTCTTGAGCATGATTTTGGATCAGTATATATTAAGTCCAGTTTCCCACTCACCTCCATCTATAGTTCTGCTTAGTGAAAACTGTTATTGCTAAGAATGACATTGGAAAATACCAGCCTTTAAATAAATACCAATTCTGTTTTCAGTATTACTCTTATAAAGTGGACAAGCACATTGAGAAACATTTTTTAATTATAAGAATTGAGGCAAAAGAGTTTTCTATATAACTTAGTTCATTTTACTGAAACCACAGTTTTACTTATCATTATTGAGGTAATTAAGTTTGTGTATGGAGATGTGCTCTGTGACCTGATATTTTTCTCAAGGTCTCTAAGAATGGCAAAATCTCTAAACGGGCCTATCAAAGAGATCCGTCATCAAAGCTCAGTATAAAGAAGGGGCGCCTGGGTGGCTGAGTAGGTTAAGCGACAGACTCTCGACTTTGGCTCAGGTCATGATCTCAGGGTTATGATCTCAGGATTGTGAGATTGAACCCCATGGGGAGCCCCATGGGCAGTTTCGCAGTGGGCTCCGTGATAAGTTGGGTGTCTGCTTCTTGTCCTCTGCCCTTTCCCCGGCTCTCTATCTCCCTCCAAAATAAGTAAATAGATCTTTTTTTAAAAAAAAAACTCAATTCAAAGAATACCTCTACAATGAAATGAATCAGAGTTATAGTAAAGACTGCAGGAGTTTGGAAGGGGAGTTGAATGCTCCAGGTATTATAAGGCCAGGAACTGTGTTTGCCTTGTTCAAGGCTACATGTCTAACCCATTGCATACAGTAGGCACTTGGGTGAGTTTGTCAAATATTTCCTATTACGAGGATCTTCATATAGATTATAGCTTTTGAATTAGGCATTTACAGATGAGTTGAATTTCTACCGCTGAAGAGAAGAGGGAAGACCATCCAGGTGGTGGAAAGCATGTGAAACAATGCTAAGGGGGAAAGAAAAGGGCGGGATAAAATACTGTACAGAGTTGGATGAAGTCATTTAATAGATTATCCTTATGTTTTATCCCATGCTTAGACTTGGTGATGGTTTGAGAGAAAGACGTTTTATGTTTGTGCTTTTATTCTTTCACATATCATTCTTACTCCCCGCTCCCAACACACACACTGTGGATTCAGAGAAAGAGCATTGCTTATTGATAAGGGTCGGCATGGGTTTTAGCCTTCAAGCATTCTGAACAAAAATGATAACTGGGCACATTCACTCTAGGGTGCAGAGCTAAAAGAAAGTTTTGCAGGATTCCAGAAGTATTTCATTTGACAGCATGTCTTCACTTTTATTCAAGATGAAACCTTGGCTAAATCTCATTATTTTGCTACTTCAAATCCGTAAAGAAGTTACTTGAAGTGCCCTGAAGAACACTAGCATGCTGATTGTTAGGACAGCTGGGTTAGTGCATGAGGTCACCGGTCCTATATCCCCTGCGGAAATGCCGTCCCAAATGCATCATTTTGCTGAGTGTCCCTGCTCAGTGCCAATGCTGGTTTGCCTTCTGAATAGGCGTGCTTCCTCGAAATTACCATTCAGCTGACCCCACGGCACCCCACACATTACATGTTTAGTGATGTTGCTCCCGTTCCCCGGCTGCAGAAAAGAGACGCCTTAGAAAAGGAGGAAGTTTACCACTGAAGGGAAATGGGAAGTGTTTATTTTCTGTCTCTTGTCAGAAGCTCAATGCCAGACACACATTTCAGGGCCCAGTGCACTGAACATGCACACACACATGGACTTTGGGGTGGGTGTGGAGAATCCAAGGGGAATGTGGGACCATAAAGAGACTGGAAGATAAGAGTTCTGTGTCATGAAAGAGCTTTAATTTGTTGCAAGGGAAATGCCAAGCTTCACATAAAGGAGGATTTTGGAAAGATTAGAAGTACTGGGGCTGAGGGTTCCTAAAGAATGTTGTAAAATTTCCCTTTCAAATACAATGGGTTCTCACCTTTCTGAGCTGGGCTAAGTTAGCACTGTCTTTCCTGAAAACCGAGGAATAATTCAAATGCCCACTGAAGACATCTGCACGGTGGCCAGGTCTGTGTGACTGCTTCATAGCATTCAAACATAGATAGAGCGATTCTGCAAATCAAGGGCCCTGCCAGACTTCTTTTCTCTAATTCTTTCCTGGGCTTGACAGTGAATATTTGGGTTTGCTGAAATAGAAAGGAAAAAAAAGTGTAATTCAGAAGAACAGTTAGCCAGTGATATGAGCTCCTTGAATGTTTAACTGAGCATCAGTTACTTATCAGTAATTCAAACACCATTCTCTACATGACTAAAACTTTAGCAATATTTTATGTAATCTCTGGCCATGAGAAAGATAGGCAGTGTGTGTGTGTGTGTGTATGTGTACCGGAAAAAACATAAAGAAAATAAAAGGTTTTTTTTTTAAGTCAATGGCTAAATATTTAATTTTAAAGCATAAAGTCTTAATGGAATTTGATGTCAGGGGCTGGAGGAGAATAACAAATATTTTGAACCTGTGTCTACTTTAGAATTACTTATTATCGGGCGCCTGGGTGGCTCAGTTGGTTAAGCGACTGCCTTCGGCTCAGGTCATGATCCTGGAGTCCCGGGATCGAGTCCCACATTGGGCTCCCTGCGCAGCAGGGGGTCTGCTTCTCCCTCTGCCCTCTTCCCTCTCGTGCTCTCTGTCTCTCATTCTCTCTCTCTCAAATAAATAAATAAAATCTTTTAAAAAAATTAAAAAAAATTTAAAAAAAGATAGAATTACTTATTATCATCATTATTTTTATGAACTCCACTTACTAAAAAATTGAAGCAGCTCACATTCATTCAACAAACACTACTGAATGCCTCACATGCTCTTCCACTTGCCTAAATTTTTTGAAACTAGGTACCGAGTATCACATCGGTTAAAATTCATCATGGCACGTACAGTGACTGTGATTACTATCAGGGGACAATTCTCACTTGGTCTCTTAAGTTTCTGTGTTATCTTGCAAATGGAGGTACAGAATGCCTTTCTTCTGGATTATCTTTTTAAGGATGTTTATATAGCTCCCGGTCTTGGAAGAGAAAAATCTTATTTCCTTCAGGAGGAATAGGCCAGCATGCTTATTGCCCAGTATAAAAGATTTGAGTTCTCTAAGCTCAGGGTTCTTCTCTGAAACACAACTGACTGCAGATGCAAGTGTGTGGTTTTCTTCAAGTTTTGTTGTGGGAATTGGGGCTTGAGGAGTGGGTGCAAATGCTGATGCTCTCTGCCTGTGAGTAATCCCGTGAGTAATGAATAGCGCTAGGACTGTAGGTAATAAACAGTCCTGTATCTCTGGTGCTGCAGTCTTGGGCTTTAGCCAACAGTCATAAAGTGTGCAGATAAATTCTTAGTTTGCATGTAGGATAAAATTTCAGGCTCTTCACAAATCTGGTCAATTGCTTTGAGTATTTACATTTTATTCAGACAAATACTTGAGAAAAACTAGTACTTTCTTAAGGTAAAAGATCTCTCTTGGTCTTTAATTTTCTGTTGAATTTAAACTGAAAAACTTGCCCAGGGAAAAGGAGTAAAGGAGATTGTAAAAGAAGGAAGAGGTAAAATGAGGTGATAGAAATACCAAAAGTAGTGAAAAAAGAAAAACAAGACAAAGAAAAGAGGACATAGATATCAAACATTTGTATGTGTTTAGACAATTTTTAAATCTGGGGTTCATCCAACGTCTGTGCTGCTAGACATACTTTTGTTGAAAATATAGAGAAGCTATGGGACACCTGGGTGGCTCAGTCGGTCGAGCGCCCACTTGATTTTGGCTCTGGTTGTGATCTTGGGGTCCTGGGTCAAGCCTTGGGCTCCGTACTCAGTGGGGAGTCTGCTTGTCCCTCTTTTTCTGCACCCTACCCCCGCTTGCCATACACACAAGGGCATGCGCACTCTCTCCCTCACATAAATAAATAAGATCTTTAAAAAATGAAAATATAGAGAAGCTAGTTTATCAAGAGAAAGGTGAGCTTACTATTTTTCATCCATTTTTAAATTGCAAATTTTTATTCGCAATTCAAAAATGGAGAAAGCGGTGAGTAACTCATTTAAAATGTAAGCTGTTGAAAGATGAAGGAAGTGGCATTTTTCTGGTGTCCAAATCATGTGATGCTTGTCCTAAATACTGCTGCATTCGCCACTTGGAAGAGAAGACTAATCCTATTTGGAATATGCCATTATGTAGTGTGTAACTTCTTACTATTTCTTAATTACAGAGGTATCAGTAAAAACTGCACACTCAGCTATTTAAATATTTGATACCTTTGAAAACCCATATCTCTTCATCTATTAGGCAAAACAGATTTATCTATAAGATCCTATTCATTTCATTAAATGAAAATAAAGATAAAATAAAGTGGAATGGGCTGAAAAAATCACAGCCTAAGTCAGTGAGTCATTTTTAATGAGAATAAATATTGGATAAACATAATGCAATGTGACTGATTAAAAAATACTGTATAGAGTGATTTCTAAAAATCATGATGGAAATAAGGCTGTTTCCCCTTAAAAGAAAAGCATCACTGATTTCCTAATCAACTGAGAACACCCACAGGGGTAATTACAAGCCACTCTTTTCATTAAACATGGTCTGCAAAATCCATCTAAATCAAGTAATCACCCTGTTGATTAAAAAACAAAAAAGCAAATCACTAAAATAATCTGATACATTCCTTATAGAGGAAATATGAGATGATCTGAGAATATCATATGTGGTGGAGGAATTAATAATACATCCAAAATTCTCTTCTCAAAATCTTTGAGTTGTGTCCAAAATGGTAGGACAATCTGATTTTCAATTTTATAAATTTGTGGTTGCTTCTCACCTGGTGTTCTTAGTTCTCTCTTCAGAGTTGCTGTATTTCTTGGCTTGAGGCACAGAGCAGTACAGGATGCGAAGAAAAAAAAAAGCCAGGAAGCTTGTGATCTATTTGGGAAGTAAGGCCAAAAATAAAAGGCAAAATAAAGATTTAGGTAATAGGACAAGTTAATGCTAGAAGGAATGCCATCAGATAGGATGTGATGAATTGCCAAAGAATTTTACAAATGGTAATTGCTGGAAATCAAGTAGGGGAAACTGCACTAGACTAGGGTGGTCCGAAAAGACATCTAGGACCAAATGGGATTTGATCCAGGCCTGAAGGATGAAATATGGCTCAATGAAGAGGGCAAAGATGAAGACTGATTGGCAAACTACCGTTGGGCCAAATCTGACCTCCAGACTGTTTTTGTACACCTTGAACCAAGAATGGATTGTGCAGTTTTAGATGTTGAGAAAAACAAAGAATGATACTTCAGAACACTGAAAATTATATGAAATTTAAATGTCAGCATCCATAAATAAATGTTATTGGGACACAGCCACTCTCTACTTGTTGATATATTTGGCTGTTTTTGTGCTAAGATGGCAGAGTTGAGGAGTTAAAACAGACACTGGCCCACAAAATCTGAAACATTCACTGTCTAGATCTTTACTGACAAAGTTTGCTGAATCCTGGGGTCAGAGACTACTAGGCAATAATGGTGGAAAGAGATGTTGGCTGGCCTGTAATAAAC
Source organism: Neomonachus schauinslandi (assembly GCF_002201575.2). Classification (NCBI taxonomy): domain Eukaryota; kingdom Metazoa; phylum Chordata; class Mammalia; order Carnivora; family Phocidae; genus Neomonachus; species Neomonachus schauinslandi. Next base: position 61,988,122 of record NC_058406.1, read on the forward strand.
CAAGCTGTGGAGATAAAGAGGAACTGAAGGTTTTGCTTATAGGAGGAAGCCACACTGTCTGTTTCTTAAACATATCACCTGAGCTTGCGAATGTTTGTTAAATCAACAAATGAACAAAATTTTTCAGATTTCTAAGTACTTTGTTGCTTTCTAGTTTTTTTTTTTTAAGATTTTATTTATCCATTTAAGAGAGGGAGAGAGAGAGGGAGAAGAGAGAGAGCATGAGCAGGGTGAGGCAGACTTCCCGTTGAGCAGGAATCCTGATGTGGGGTCGATCCCAGGTTTCCCAGGATCATGATCCAAGCTGAAGGCAGATGCCCAACCGACTGAACCACCCAGGCACCCTCTACTTGTTGCTCTTGAAAAGAAGGAATGGCTTTTCTATATGGGATGTGGCCCTTGACTCTCTTGGTTTGTCCCTCCTAACTTCACAGTGGTGTGCTGTGAGCAGCTCTCACAGATTTTGACAGTGTTGGACATAAAACAATACCTTGTGTTTGGGGGCTTCTCTAAGAGTTTATTTAGATAACTTCTCCTTACACCATTCTTCTTTGGATTGCATGACGTTGCTCTTCTCCTACCTTTCCTACAATAGCCAGACATAGCTACAGAAAAAGTGAGGGTTTGTATTAACACAAGGAATTAACACACACACAAAAATCCTAGCTCTTTCCAGAGGGTTTGTGAGAGCCAAATCATTAGAGAAAAAATGGTTCAGGCAAAACAAACTGCAGATGGAGGCTAACTGTGAGACCCCGTCCTGTGGGTGTTCCCATCAGATTCACCATGGATGCATTTCAAATACTAGATTTCCACTCTAATATTTTAAGACAGTATGTCATCAAACCTCACTAAGAGGTGAAATCTAAGAAGAGTGTACAGAAACACACGTGGGAAGAACCTCACAATAAAAAGAAAACAAACTCTGAGAAACGTGGTTAAGAAATATCAGACTCAATTAATAATGGAGCCTTCAATGGCCTTAGAGAAATCCAATACAAATCAAATTCCAACTACCTGCCAGTGCTTCCAGCCATATTTACTTTCAGTTGATTATATTTTTAAAAGATCTTAGGGGGGATTTGTTTAAGAAAAATAAATCTGGTTAAAACCTAGAACATTAAAGAACATTAATTTCAGATTTTTTCTTAATTAAAAACAGATTTTTTTTTCCTTTTTGGTTCATTTGAAAAAAAAAATTGAGAAAAGATAAGAACTTCCAATAGGAAGAGTAGAGCTGAGATGAAGTTGAGAGAGAACATTAAGGGAGAAGGAGAAAATATATAGTATTTTAAAAATGCAGTCCTAAAGCATGCATAACTTGTTTTGGAGTTCATCCCAGATAAGTATGAGTATAGTCAGGGATAATGATGAATTCTGGATTAGAATTGTGTAAAGCTTTGAAAAAGCAGTAAGTTCAAGTCTTGGGAATGTAAAACGGATGACATTTTAGAATGATCTGCTATTCAAAATAGAGGGAAATGAAGCTTAACCCACATGTCAATATATTCTCATATATCTAAAAGAGCACATTCATAGACATACTTGGACACAGACATCAATATAGATAAGCACATGGACACTGACAGGATAGGCATGTGCTTTAGGATATGAAAAAGTTCTTAGGTCATTGCACTGTAATAGTGCAATGGTTTCTAGAAAAAAAAAAACATTTCCTATTCTGGCTCAGAATGTAAAAAAAAAAATGACTTTCCCATAACATTGTATAATGGATCTTCCAGTCACACTCTCCTATGGAAGCATAATTTATGTAGTGGATGACAAGAAGAGTTTTATGATATCTGGAATTCATTTAAAATCTTTAGATGGGAAAAATTGAGATCCAATTAAAACCTTAATAAATGACTCTGTGTTGAATATAAATATATTAAATTAATATGTGTGCAAGATGAAATTGGAAAAGTTATGGGAGTCTTCATTTTAATTCTATTTCTATCAGGAAACTGTATAACTCTGAGAATTACTTCGTAATGGGGCTGTTTACAATGAAGCAAAACTGAATTTAAATAGGACATTTTAGCCCGTGACTGGTCGTAACTCATGAGGTCTCAGCCTTAAAGCATGTTGAGGTCTCAGCCTTAAAGCATGTTGAGATCTCATTGGTGAAAGGCCTGTGAGGAGAGGGAAGATGGACCAGTTGGAGCCAAGAAGGACCCTAGGGAGACCCAGGTCGCAATAAGACCAACCCCCAACTATCTTGCCATGAAGGGAAGCGAGGGCAGGCAGGTTGCTATATGGCAGGCTCCATTTTGTAGGTGAGATACAATAATGAGAGTCTTTGGTGGGAGGTAGTTCGCATGGGCAGAAGGTGTTAACAGCTTGGTTGTATGGGAGATCTGGATGGGATGTACAGTGTCTTTGTTAAAGGACCCAGGGGCTGAGGGCTGATAGATACAAAGTGAGTGTACCTAACCTGTACACTCAGATAGACAGAGAATGTTTATCTTCTACCTATTTACATACTGGCCCTAGGTTTTGTATCCTAGTATGTATCTTAGGGGGAATATATACTTACCCTAGATTTTCTGACTACTAAACTTAAGAGAAGAGACTAAATCTGAATGGTGCTGAGAGATTGGCTCCTAATATACTGGGCAGCTGAGTGTAGCAGTTAAGATGGCAGACCTGAAAGTCAAACTACCCAAATTCAAATCCCTGTTCTCCCACTGACCAGCTGGGGATGACAACATCCATATCGATGTTGTAAGGATCAAATGGGTTATTGTATATAATTGCAAGGTGCATCCAGTTTGTTATCTTTGGAAATAGGTTTTTGGCTTAAGTCGCATAACTTGAGACTTGGAAAATTGTGCTACATCCATGGGCTAGATTAAGCTATTTTTTTTTTAAGATTTTATTTATTTATTTATTCATGAGAGACAGAGAGAGAGAGAGAGAGAGAAGCAGGCTCCCAAGGAGCAGGGAGCCCGATGAGTGGGACTCGATCCCAGGACCCTGGGATCATGACCTGAGCCGAAGGCAGACGCTTAACCATCTGAGCCACCCAGGTGCCCTAGACTAAGTTATTCTTGTAGTTTGGCAAGTTATAAAAAAAAAAAAAAAAGATCCTGGCCATACCCTCCCACATCTTCCTAAAAATCTGGCTGCACCTTCATTCCCTAGTAGGTTCAGAACCTGTTTTTATTTCCATCCAACTGCTTTTTCCCATCCAATTGCTGTCCATCTGAGACAGTGATTGTTATTGTTTTGTAAAAGCTCTGCCCAGATTTATAAAACTTCAGTGCAGATTTATTGTAGAATCTACTGAGTTTGTTTTTAGGTTGTTATAAATTGCCTTAATTCCTATCTCTATTTAGGCATAACTGTGGATGCCCATAAAAAAACAACATTTTGGGAAGTATGGGTATGGGTGAGTGGTAGTTTAATTGAGAAAGCCATACTGAGACTGACGGAGCTGGCAAAGCCCTCATTATACCCTCACTTGGCTATACCCAAGTCACAAGATGCTAAGTGTTTGCCTCATCAATGTTTATCTTTCTGAGACATTCAAGGTGAGTGGCAATCATCCTATTCATCCTTTCCTACAAGCTATCTTTAGTCAAAAAATCCTCCCCCGCCCCCGATAAAGAGCTACCATTTTGAGAATGTTTATAGTGCCAGGAATTGAGGCGAGTGGACTTATAAGCATCATATCATTTAATTCTCACAAGGATAAATACTACTATGTAAAATAAAGGTTAAAGAGAGGTTAAGAAACTTGAACAAGGTCACCCACTAAGGAAATGCTCAGCAAGGCTGCTCACTCGAGTCGGCTGTGTTGTCACCCAGACCTGCAGAATTCCAGACCTGCAGAGAGAGAATGATGTGCTCTGCCCACCCTTGCCCCTCTCACCTGCCACCCTGCCAGGCTCCGTCTCTCTTTCCTTAGAGCTTTGCTTCTACTTTGGTTAAGGACCTTACCATGTTATATTATCATGTATCTCTTATTTTTCCCACTTGACTGAATTTGAGATGATGTTGGAGACCATGAAAATCATTCTCTCATTCCTGATGGGTCCTGTAGTACCTCAGTAAAGTTTTTTTTTTTCACCTCCAGTTAGTGGTAGCTCAAAGGTTTATCTTCTAGTAGCAGCTCAGTAAAGGTTTGTTGAATTCATAAATGAATAAAATACTGAGTTTTTCTGGTTTACTAAAGATCATGAGCTAAAGCAGTGGTTTAAAATATACAGTCCTAAAAAATATATACAATCCTGATCAACCAAATAGAGGATACTCTTACTGAACTTACTGATCAAAGAGTTCTTACTGAAAATATAGCAGATCTCTGAAGCACACAGACGGGCTGGATGGGAGAGCAGGGAGTGGTCCCTTAGGGAGACTGAAAAGAGGGACTTTTCCTGGGAGCAGGTAGTCCGTCCACTCTCAGGGTTTTCAACACTTTTTCTGTGGTGCCTCCTGTTCTCTCAGGATTCTGAATGTTCTCACCAAGAAAACACCAAATCCCTTGAAAGTCTAGTTTCTGCGTTGTGGTTTGTGAGCCAGTCTCATGACGTCACAGCCACCAGCAGCCCACAGTGTTTTTCCTGACTCCATGTAGGCAAACCAGACAGGGCTTCTAGCAAGTGAAAGCTCTTTTGGGTAAATATTTGGGGCCTGGTTTTAAGATTTCTCTGACAGACCAAGTGGTGGAAATCTGTGTATATATACAGAATGCTCTCTCTCTCTCCCTTCCTGCTATGTGTGTGATGTCAGTTTCCTCAGAGAAATAACTCTGTTTCTCTTAGCCAGTTCCTCCCTTGGGAATTGGGCTTTCCTTGTTGATTTTCACTCCAAAAGGGCTGCTAAAGAGGGGTGGAAAGGACCCAAAACATATCTTCTTCCAGGCTGCCTGCCTTTTAAAGCTGCTCTATCACCCTTTGTTTTATCACCAGAGACTTCAGGTTGGATGGTGAAGAATGGCCTTTCTGGATTTCCAAGCCTTACAGGAAAGTTTAGATTTAACCTTGTTACTTAAGTTGCAACAAAGTTCATTCAAATTCTAAACTTGTAGCGGGGGAAGAACAAAGTCCTGTGCTTGTGGGCACAAACATAATTTATATACATATATAATCAATGTATATATATGAGAATATATTAAATTTTCATATATATATTCTATTCACTGTATTTTTATGTATACACACCTTTTTTATAACCGCACAAGCTGAAAGCAAGAAAGCAATGCATACATGCCTATGTACGTGTACATACACACAAAACATAGCATAAGTTTCCTGGCATCTTTTGATAGGTATTTGTGCTCCCTTATTAGTGGAAATAATTAATTTTAGATGAGCCCATCACAGCAGTTTTAAGCAGAGCGAAGGCTCTATCGTTAAACAGCCCAGAGAGAATTTCATCTGCTACTTTTGAAGAATCCTTTGATGCACCCAAAGCCTGTAGAAGGGTGATTCCAAACCCACTTAACTTTTTAAAAACTGAAATGTCTGCAAGGGGTTCTCTGATCTGCTAGAGGAGACCGAATCGAGAAGAAAGGCCGCTTTCTCTCCCCAGCAGGACCCAGATTCCAGCCTGCTGCCGAGCAGATTTCGTATACGTTGAACCACACAACGTTTATTGCGGGGGGGGGGGGCGGGGGAAGTAAGGGAGAGACAGAGAAAAGAAAAAGTAGCAAGCATCCAGGGGCAGCCGCGGGAGACCGGGACGGCACGTAATCCGGGGGCGGGGCCTCGGGGGCCGCCAGCCAGTGGACGGGCTCGGGGGCGGGGCCACGGCGCGGGGGGGCGGGGCCTGTGCCCGCGCAGCTCGCACGGCGGTCCCCTTATTTGGATCTGCGGGAATGTGGGCTGGAGCGGTCCTGCCGCGGTACCAGCCTCCAGCCTGTCGCCGGGACTGCCCCTGACCCAGGCGCGCCCGCTGCTCGGTGGCAGAAGGGCCGGCGGAGCGCCATGGCCTGCATCCTGAAGGTAACGACTGGGATCTGTGGCTCGGACGCGTGGTAGCCAGCCCCTTGCTGCTAAGAGGCAAGGAGTCAGCCGCGGTCCCACCGCATCCTCATCTCAGTTGTCTTTTCCTGGCATTGATTTTCTTTTTGTTCCTTTGGCAAATGCATATGGAGGGAGATTCTGAAACATGCAGCTGACACAGCTTCTCTTCCCACCATTCCTGCCTGCTCGCGCCTGCATTGAAGGAACTGCAGACTGTTGGCTCCAGGGGAGAGTAGGGCTGTGTGCCGTGCCGAATAATGGGGATGGCAGGGAGGGGAGGGGTGCTCCCGCGGGTCCCGCGGCTCCGTTGCCTGAGGCCTTTCAGGAGCCAAGGAGAATGGAGAAGAGTCTGGGCATGGGTTACTGGTGGTAGAGGATATAGCACTTCGAATGGGCGTGAGAGTGAGCAGAGGGGGGGTTCTATTGAACATTTGATCTCGTGAAGACAGAAACTTCTGAGTTTACAGGTAGTCCCTTAGGAATGAGTTTTCTGTGAGATCTGCTGGCTTTACGTGCCATTAACTTTACTTTGGAAAAGTTCACAGAAGGATGTTTTTATTAGTAGAGAATCTGTGACCCTCCTTAAGCTCATAAATTTGAACAGACCCAATGATTTCACTCCATATTAGAGTCCGCTGGACCACTCCTTCTTTGTTGAGTTTTCTTTCTCCGAGTCTGGTTTCTTAGCCTGGACCAAGCATCGTTCTGGGTTTACACCTTTGTGGTGTCAGGTGGAAGGATGTGGGGTCCGTGCCTCACTTGAGAACTTCTCATTCCGCAGGGAGAGGTGTTTTATTTGTTTTTTGTTTTCATTTTTCTCACTCCTGTCTCTCCTCGTGCCTAACCTGCCTGACTCCTGACTGCCTGAATCATAAACATTCAGGGCCTAAAGGTTTCCTGGGCCTTGACTGGAGGATGCAAAGGCTTGTTTGTTCCAAGGTTGGGGGAGCTGTGTGTGATAGAGGAAAACACCAGAAAAAGATTTTTGTTGTTGTTTATTGTGAAATAGCATTTGTTTCTCTGCAGGATGATTTGAAGCCATCTCCTGTTATACTAGTTAGCTGTGTCATCTTATACCATGCCTTGGTGTTAATGATATGAATAAGAGACTAACCTAGGAGAAGTGTTGTTTTTTTTTCCTTAGAGTAAAGGAGGTCAGATATTTCCTGTGACTTTTCTGAACTTCCTCTCTTTGGTTTTGGAACATTTCCTGGGACATAACAAATGGTAGCAAGATCAAGAGGAAATACGTAACACATCGGTATTACAGCATGGGATTTTCACCTTGGAGACTCTTAGCGTAAGGACTGAAATAAGAATATGAGTCATTCTTTACTATTTATTATATTATTAGCTGAAAGGGAAATTGAGGAGCATGACATTTATCATTGGCCATCTTCTTTGGGTTTCTCCCTGCCTTATCTTGCATATGTTCCAAACATTTTTAACTCCTACCCCAAGCTACACATGAATCTGATCCAGACTATCTTTTCAAGCACCTCACATTGACCTCAGACATTTGGGGGCACATCTGAGTCCTCCTTATCTTTCCTCCACTGAAATTCATCCGGGATGCAGACAGGTAAACTTCAAAGAGGTTTGGATTCAGAAAGACCTAGGTCTGAATGCAGGTTCTGCCCGTTGGCACCTGTGTGGCCTTGGACAAGTTACTTAAATGTCTCTGAGTCACAGTTTCCTCGATGTAAGATCAAGGTTTATGCTGTGGGAATAAAGTAAGACAGGGGATGAAAACTACTCTATGGCATAGGCATTAATATGTGCTACTTTTTTTCTGACATGTAATGATAACTAAGGTTTAAGAAATCCTTATTACATCTTCTGCCGATTTCATATAAATATAACTCTCATTCTTACATCAGACCCTGCAAGGTAACGTTGTTTAAAACCCCATTTTACAGATGAGGAAGTCGAGGCTCCTCAGTTTAAGAGATTTGCCCAAGGCAACAGGGTTAAGGTCGAAGTGAGCGTGGGCTTAGACCCAGATCTGCCAGCTTTTCTTATACTTTAGTGCTGTTCTCTGTACTTTCCCAGGTGACCACTTTCTAAGATGTCCTGATACCATTCAGAATCCTTACCACATTTAAGAAACAAAGTACCTTTGTGCAGTGATGGTCTCAATGGCCTATGGTAGGCCTTTTCCCCTTCTGGTCTTTGAAAATCCATACATGGTGGAGTGGAGAGTCTGGAGACCTGGATTCAGTGCAAGCCTGACCTCCTGTGTATGATTTTAGACAGTCACGGCAGCTCACTCATTTTAGAATGCAGAAAATTATAATTCTCTGGCAGGATTTTATGAAGGTAAAATGATAGACTTTTTTTTTTTTTAAGATTTTATTTATTTATTTGAGAAAGAATGAGAGACAGAGAGCATGAGAGGGAAGAGGATCAGAGGGAGAAGCAGACTCCCCGCTGAGCAGGGAGCCTGATGTGGGACTCGATCCTGGCACTCCAGGATCATGACCTGAGCTGAAGGCAGTGATGGACTTTTTTTTTAAACAAAACATTTTCTGCCACATGCCAGCCTTGGGCTTGGCGTTGGCATTACAAGATATATGAACCATTGACTTGGTTCTCAGGTGGCTTACAGTATAGGAAAGTGGATGGAAAGTAAATGAACGTTTATGTTACAATGTGAAGAGTAACAGACCTGTGGAAGGCATACTACGGCACGGAGGGAGAGAGCAATGGAGAGAGCAATGAACCCTCCTACTGACTAGTTAAGACAGGCTTTCCACGTACTGTGGATTTTGAACACTTCATTGGATTTACTAGTGTGGAGCTTGTGTTTTTGAAAGATAACTTTTGAGGCCATGTCAACTTTACTCTGTGGGTGAAAACTAATTTTCTTAACAGATTTTTGAGGTCGATTTTATTTTCCATTTTTATATATGAGAAAACTGAGATAGAGTTTGTTTAAAATATCCTTATGGCCTACACAGTGGTGACCCTAAAAGTGGGGATCTCTGAGTAGCTAAGAGGAGAAGCTCATGCCATGGCAGCCAGGGAAGTTCCTTTGCAGCACATACAACTGTCCCCTCGAGGTACTGTGTATGGGGAAGGCCCATTCTGCCCCTGCACAAAGCTGGCTCTCATAACAGAACGGCGATTAGTACCTCAATAATCATTTAATTGTAAAATACATATTCACTCCACATCACCTGGGCTTTGAAGCCAGAACTATGTGGGTTTTAATTAGGGCTCCACCACTTACTAATTGTATAACCACAAGCAAGTTTCTTGGTTTCACTGCTCTGGTTTCTGAAATGGGGATGATCGTGCGTTCCTCAGTAAGAATATCTGCACATTAGAAAGCATAGGCTAGTTATAGTTCAGTAAAAACGAGTCCAAGTCTTAGGATCCTTTCTTGCTATGCTCCTGGTTAGGCAGCCCTCCTGGCTGTGCTGTTGTGAATAATTAAGGCAAGGACCAGTCTTTTTCCAAGGAGTGTTTTAAAAGTCTTGGAAATTTTGATAGACAAGAAAGGTATCTCACTTGTATTTATTTGATGGCTAGTGAAGCAAAACTTTTACATTTATATTAGTCATTTGTTTTCATTCTTCTGTACATTATAGATATTTAAAACTTTCATGAAATAAAACTTGTTTATATTTTCTTTTATGAGTTCTACCTTTAGTCGGCAGGTATGTTTTTGAGCACAGTATCTGGTGCACTTTTGGTGTTTAGCAGTATTTGATGAATTGTATTAGGTTGCCTTTGTATTCAGCACTAAAGGGATCACTGAGTGGACATGTAGACACAAGACACTTATGCGTCATTTCTGCCTTAGCAAAGATCACGGTTTTGCCAGGGTGAGGAGACCTATGAGCACAAAGCAGTTAGACGATAACACGACAGTGGCATGGCTAAGCCACCGCTTTCCTCCCTCCCAGTCACCCAGCCCCGTGTAATATTTACTCAGATGGATGGGAAATTGGATGACTGGTGATATCAAGTTATGGACTTGGTGTCTTCTCCTTTACTTTTCTTCCCCCTGCCCCAGACCTAATTCGTCACCATATTGCATCAATTATATCTAGAAGAATCTCTCAAATCTGCCTTTTACTCTCCATTCTTCCTCTCTCTGCCTCGTTCAGGGCCTAGTGTTTGCTCTGTCTTTTGAAGTAGCCTCCCTGTCTTCAGCCTCCCCCAAATCTTGCCCATCTTCCACATCACTCTCATGGTATTGTGCTAAAGTGCAGTACTGATCAAGCCATTTATGGGCTTGAATGCTTGGTTTGGCCCCCCAGCCCCTGGGGGATGAACCCAACTGGGGTTCACGTTCCCTCACCATCTTGCCCTTGCACACGTACCTGACCTCACCCCCTGCTGCTCCCTCACCATGTCCCTCACCCGGACACTTACCTATACTCATCCCAGGTCTGTAGATGTGGCACTTGCTCGTGGCTCCATGACATTGTGGTACAGCAGTGAGATTAACAGCATTGGCTGTTAAGCTGGGTGACCTGCTTCAGCAGTGAGATCCATCAGCCTCCACTTCCTCAGCTGTGGAATTGGAACAAAAACAGTGCCTACTTCTTCAAGTGATGAGGAATAGATGAGCTAATTCTGTAGAATAGAACCTGACATATCGTAAGGCCTAGATAATCATTATTAGCAATCCGTTGCTGTTGGCATGCTGTTTTCTCTGCAGGAAATTCCCCTGCTATCACTTTTCCTCCAGCGACAAAAGTCGTGCTCATCTTTCAGCTCCTAGGTCACTGTCCCATGGACGGTGAAGCCTTCCTGTGCTTCAGCAGGCTTCCCCGTGCTCCCGTGGTCTCAGTTCTCATCTCGTAGCAGCAGCTATTACCCTGTACTGTCAGTTCGCTGTTTGCCTTCCCGACTCTTCTGTTTGGGAACTCATCAAGGGCGGGGGCCTTCAGTAGGTCGATCAGCTAGTGTTTGCTGAGCACGAGGAGTCAATACTGCTAAGGGTGCGGGAGTATATGGACAGAGGTATGGGTGGCTGCCCAAATGAGTCTTGGGGACAGCAAAAGCCTTGTCTTATTCAACTTGGTATCCATAAGAACCTGCCTGGCTCTCACTGAAGTGTTACCTAAATATTTGTCGAGTGCCTAAAGGCATTAATGTATTCGTTTTTTGTTTTTTGAGATGCCATTTCTAGACATGGGCCTAATCTGTCCTCTTTTGTAAACAGATGAATTCTTCATGGATATAGCATGGGTTTTTCACTCTAACATATAGCAAGCAGGTTAGAGCTTATCAGTTATTTTGCTCCTTAAATTCCTTCTCAGTTTGTTTCTCGTGCATCTGTTACTCTGTCTCCTATAAGATCTGGAGCCAATTTGAAATCTGGAGGGAAGGGGAAAGGAGCACTGGACTGGAAGGAGGAGACAAGGCAGTGCAGGAATCGCTTATCTTTTGTTATGATCATTTTGGTTCTCCAGGTTAACAGAAACAAACAAAAAAGCAAAAGTAAAAACAAAAACAAAAAACCAAACACCCACCATCCCAATTTGTGGTTCTCATCCTATGAGGTCTCAAAGTGTTTGAAAAGAGTCTGGCTTCGCTGAGCCTGGAAAGCCACGGAGACTTCATAGATACACAGATTATAAATCTGAAACTCTAAGATCACCCCACAAGTGGAACAGACAAGGCACTTGGTGTAATAAATCGGCTACGAGGTTTCTTTCTGACGTTTCTGCTGCGCAGGGGATGCCGACGTGTCGGCAGCGGTCCTGGCTAATTTTCAGCCTTAAGGTGACTGAACAGAATGCTTTTGCAACTTCCAATTGCACACTTTGGGGGAGTTTCTTGTGGAGAAGCAGTGCTCTTTGGATGAATTGAGAACAACGGCAACAATAATAGTTGCTCTTTATTGAACACCTAGAGTGGTCAGCCTCGGGCCTGTGCTGAGTGCTTTGTAGACGTCATCTCGTGCAAACTCGTATTATAATGAAGACACTGAAGTTCGGAGAAGCTGAGTAGCTTGTCCCAGGCGCTGTGGTTAGTAAGTGGTGAAGATGGAATTCACCTGGCTCTGTGTGGTTAGGTAGTGTGTCTTTTGCCTTCAGTGCCAATTTAAGTGAATGTTTGTGGGGACTTGTGTTTATTTCACCCTCTTCTACCCAGGCAGTACTCAGTCTAGACAGCTTCCTAACACCCGCCTGGTCGGGATCACTTTTAGCTGTGTTGTTTTTATCTGTTCCTTCTTCAGAGTTTCCTTTGTGACCGAGGAACTAGGGGGAATAGAGGGGCCACAGAGACTGGGGAGGTAAGAAAGTTCTAATTCTGTCTCCAACAAGGAATAGCCCTTTGAGCCTGCGCAAGTCACGTGACCTCTCCCCCTAGCCTGAGAAACCCACGGGTCCCTTTGGTGGGGGAGAGTGAAGGAGAGGGGTCGTACAGAGTTGGATTTCCCCTTGGGCCAGGCTTCAGGGCCCCTCCAAGGCTCTGGGAAGAGGCCCAGGATTTTTGTATTTATTTATTTATTTATTAAAGATTTTATTTATTTGACAGAGACACAGCGAGAGAGGGAACAAAAGCAGGGGGAGTGGGAGAGGGAGAAGCAGGCTTCCCACGGAGCAGGGAGCCTGATGGGGGGCTTGATCCCAGGGTCCTGGGATCATGACCTGAGCCGAAGGCAGACGCTTAACGACTGAGCCACCCAGGCACCCCGGATTTTTGTATTTATAATTTTATATTCATTTTCTTAGAGACCCACAAATCGTATAAACTTCAGGCTCTCCAGCCTGGATCCCCTCTGGGGCGTTGTTGGTGTCCAAAAGAGTTAATGCTTGCAAAGGCACTCTTCAAAGCAGAATGCACCGTACACGTATGGCAAAACTATTATTAGTATTATTAATAGTTAGATAACAGCTTGAGTCGAGGAAACCTGTCTTGGGAACTGGTGGGCTTTAAAGAAGCGTTTAGATTTGAGGAAAGCAGAGCGAGCCTATTAAGCTTTCCAGTAGATGACTGGGGAAAATTATGAAATCTCCTCCCCAGGAGGAAAATTTCTGTTTGTGAAAATTTAACACACACTTGTGCCTGAGGGCTGGGAGTTGGAGGAGTTCTTTTCTGTTTCCTGGCTTCTGGGAAAAGTGGAGGAAGACATTTTTCTAATTGGAGAGAGTAGATTTACAAGTGCTACCAGGATCCCACTACAGAAAGCTGCAGTTAGCTCCTGGTTATTAAAAGGCTCATTATTCAGTTTATGGATTATCCAGATCCTGTCCGTCCCCGGCCGATCTGATGTACACCTTTTATGCATTTTACTGTCAATTAGCACCTCCACCAGAGTCAGGAAAGGGAGAGGAGCTAAACCCCAAATTGTTTAATTCCTCTCCTTGTTAACAGCTGTGTCAAGGGTTTTCGGCAGGAAGGTGGTTATAGAAATGGCCCAAGTGAGGTGAAGGGATTATCTGTGCTTTCACTATTGTTTTCTTTTCCCTCAGCTCAAGGACTGAGAGTAGGTTCTGGTTCTGATTTTAAACTGATTTAAAGTTGCCTCATCAGAGACCTTGGCCCAGGGTATCCAGAGATTCAATAAACAGGAGCCTCTGGGTAGGTAACATTCTCAGAGAGGCCCTGTGCCCCCTACCCCATCTTCTCCGGGCCTCCTCTCATTTCCTGTGTGGTGTGGAGGGGTGGGGGCTCACAACATCTGGTGCTTGGGAGAGTTGGGGGAGTTAACTCCCAAAGAGATGGCTTGGGAGCCAGGAAAGAGGGGTCCTTGTACTTGAGTCATTCTAGTATTTGTGTAAAAAAGAAATGTATGTCTCGGCATATACATAGTCAGTGTAAATATATAAATAAAAATATATACCCACATTCATTCGTGTTTACTCAGATTTGAAAATTCTTACACATAAAATCTTTCTTGGAAGGCACTTCTCTCTAATTTCAGAGGCTGTTTTTTTTTTTTTTTTTTAGTGTATTTATTAGCTGTGCCTTTACCAGACACAAAAGTAAAAACTTCTTTGGTTTGTTATGAAAACTGTCTTTGCATCTTGCCGAGAAGATTCTGATCACAAGGGAGTGGGAAGTTGTGTATGTCCTGCATTGGAAATGAGTCATGATGTGGGATTAGAATGTGCACCTGGAGCTCATCTTAGGTTTCAAGGACTAGAATGAGCAAGTCAGTGTTCTGGGATGATCCCCCTCCTTGGGACAAGTGGGATACACCCTTGCAGAGAGCAGGGGCTGCCATTCCTGGCCCTGTCCTTTGCTGTTCCTGGTGGCCCCAGCAGTAACTGGACTCTAAAGAGGGGTGAAGGTCTCTCTGTGAGGGTTTTGCCTAATCAAGCAGGGAAAATGATAACTGGGAAAGAAGGGCTGTTCTCTAGGGTGTCGGTGGTAAGAGGATTTTGGGTGAGAGGTCAGAGCTGAACCAACGCCGAGCCTGAGTCCAGCTTTGTGATGAATATGAGTCGTGATGGTAGTACGTTTATTTACTGCAGTGCTGTCCAGTAGAAATCTCATGCAGCTCACTTACGTGATTTTATATTTTCTAGGAACCACGTTAAAACATAAAAGCAAAAAGAAACAGGCAGAATTTACTTGAATAGCATATTCTGTTTAACCCATTACAAATTCCTTATATAATGAAATTAATAATCCCTCTGTAACTGTAAAGACTATAAGGCATCAATGATACTGAAGTTATGAATATACAGATTATGAAGAATTAAATTTTGACTCCTATATAATATATCCCAAACATTTTCACTTCAACATGTAATCAATATAAAAATTAATGAGATATTTATATATTTTTTGTTAAGTCTTCAAAATTCGGTGTACATTTTGCCATTACAGCATATCTCAATTTGGATGCTAAATTTTCATCAGAAATTTAGATTTTATAACATGTACAGTCAAAAAGTAGGTTCACATGTTCAAGTTGCTCCAAAGATGCTCAAAAGCTTTCCAAGAGTTGAATCAAGTATTAGTTTTTAAATGTAAATAAAATAAAATGAAATTTAAAAATGTGGTTTTAAAAATGTGGTTCCCCAGTCACAGTAGCCATATTTCAAAGTCTCTACAGCCGATTGTGGGTGGTGGTTACTGGACAGGACAGCATGTTTGTTCAGGTCCTCATCCTCACCATCAGAAGGGACCACTAACTGTGGGGGCAGTGAGAGCAGTCGAAGAGGTTTGGGGGAAGGGTTGCCTGCCCGCTGGGGGAGCACAGGGGAGGGCACTCCTGTTGGTCAGACCCTTGGCAGCTGAAGGAAGGCAAACGATGAGCAAGTCATAAGTTCTGGACCCAGGGACACACTGGAGCCTTTCTTAAGCCCTTGGAACTTCACCTAAAATGGAGTCTCATTGGCGCCGTAGATGTTGAGCAGCTGTGAATTCTCCCAAGGGGGGTGCAGCTTTGGTCTCAGGGTGGTAGCGAGAACTCCTGTTGGCTTTGAGGTCAGAGACAGACTGTATATACTTTGATTGGAGCTATTCCTTTGCTCCAGCAGGGCGGTCCACACATGGCAGCAATCTGGACATCCAGAATAAACTGCATGTCTTAATTCAAGAGAAGTAAGGTGATTAGCGTTCCTTTGTACAGTTTGCCTGTATTCCACTGCTTGTTTGTGTGTCCGTAGCTTCAGCAGTGTGCGAGTAGCTGTGCGTCCAGTGGTGCTTAGCGCAAATCGGTTTGTAAACCCACAGCTCTGTTCGGTCTACACTTGTGCATTGCGGGCCTGCCCCGCTCCACCTCGTCTTCTTGGATCATGCGATGAACACCTCATTATACTAATGGCAGTAGCTGCCTTTTGCCGCGTGCCTTCTCTCTGGCAGACAGCCTGCCAGATATTTTGCAGCTATTTATTATCTCACGAGATTTCAGGATGGTCATTATTTACTTTTGTTGGACTGACGGGGGAACTCGGGTTTGTATAGCGGAGCAGTTTTGCTAACGCAAGAGTGCTAGACCAGGATCCTCCAACTACGGCCCTTGGGCCAAATCTCCTGTCGCCTGTGTCTATATAGCTCTGTGTGGCCCGTGATTAAGGATGGGTTTTGCATTGTTAAGTGGCTGGAAAAAAAAATCAAAAGCAGAATAAGAGTTCATGAGGTGTGAAAATGTATGAGATTCAAATATCCGTGTCCATAAATAGTTTTTCTGGAACACAGTGGTGTTTGTTTCCTAGTGTCTATGTCTGCTTTCACGCTACAATGGCAAAGTTGAGAAGCTGACATTTGGACTGCAAAGCCTTAAAAATTTGCTGTCCCTTTGCAGATAAAGCGTGCCACCCCCTGTGCTAGGCTGTTAAATTCCTCCAGCAGACGGTAAGAGCTGGGGTCAGGGCCGGCGCAGGGTCCCCCGTGGATCTTCAGCTCTCGCCCGGGGGCCCCACACTGAGGAGGGCAGAGGGATTTACTGAGCGTGGAGCCAAGCACTCCATATGGAAGAGGAAACGAAAGCTTAGGGAGGAGATGTAACTCTCCAAAGCCAGATGGTGGGGTTGCAATTCAGACTCCAAAGCCCCCCAAGTCTGTGGCTTCTGACAGATACCCTGACCACGAGTGCTGTTCAGTTTGAACTGCACCAGGAACCCTGAACAGCCTGTTTGACCAGAGATTGCTAAGCCCCATGCCCAGAGCTTATGATTCTGTAGGTCTGGGTTGGGGCTCAAGAAGTTGCATTTGTGAGAAGCCCCCAGGTGATGCCGATGAGGCCCATCTGCGGGCCACTGTCCTGATATCCTACATCCCACCCAACAAATGGTTGTTGAGCTGTGGAAGGCTTCAAACACATGTGGCGACCCACAGAAACTGACAAGAATTTAAGTCCGTTTAGAAATTTAAGTCAAGTGCATTCTAATAAGCTTTTTCGGCGTTGTAATAAATTTGATTTCTTCCTTCATTATTCTCGTTAAACCCCAAGCTTTCTGATGCCGTGGGGCTCAGGCCACCATGAATATTGAAACACATATGCCTCTGTGTCCAACAGTAAGTGGCTGGGGGTGAAATGAACCTCCTCATGGGTGGCATTCCTCCTGTGTTTCTGGAAACTCAGTTTCTTTCAAATCAGTTTATGTTGATTTATAAACCAGGACTTTGGTTCCTGCCGTGATTGTATGTCAAACCCTTTCTTGTGCTGTTTCTGCCCCTGCGCTTGCCCCCGCCCCGTCCGTTTCTCTGCTGGGGGTGCAGGAAACAGCTTCTGTAGTCAAATTATAATGCCTTTGGTCATGAAAGGTAATGCATTAGTGCTAGAGTTCACTATCTTAATTATTGGCTCTACTGAGTCTCATATTTAAAAAGTCATTATTTAAGGATTAGGAACAGGGAGAATGAAGACTGGCGAAAGATGATAGCTTTCGTTTTTTTTTTTTGGTCATGTTGATGATTCACAGCCTTGTTTGGGATGTTAATAAGTAACACAAAGCATTGGTAACTGCTGATTTAATCTCTTCTTATAGGCTCATATTGGCATAAAGAAAATAAATCTCTAAGGTGTACCTTTTTACTTTCTCCTGGCTCTCTATTTCCATGCCTCTATTCATTGTGCAGCTCATTTTTCTGACCCCCCCAACTTCATCTCTGGCCTCTGAACCCCTCCCCAGTATAGTTGTTATAGGGATCATTAGTTAGAATGTGTAAAGAACCATAATCTCAGCTCTGTAGAAGGGAAGCCTTATAGAACTCTATTACCAAGTAGATAAAACCCTCTAGCAGGGTCCCAGGTTATAAGCCATTCCATTAGGAATTCCCTGGGAAATGTGACTCATTTCTACACCTGCTATAAAACCATCAGTATGGTGTTCATGACAGCTTAGGGATGTCATCCCGAACACCTTTGCCACGGCCTGGAGGCTGACTTTACAACTACTCGTGTTTGCTCTTTTATTGCTGACCTTCTTGACCTTGTAGCCCTTTCTTTCTCCCTATTTCTAGGAGAAAATTCATTCCCCAGAAGCAGGAATTACCTGCCCCCTTTCACATGCTGCCTTATTTATTTTTCTCTCATTCTTTCAGTTGGGAGTAAGAAAATCCCTCTCTCCTACCCTGGTTTATGTCACTTAATTATTTGTTCCTTAGCTGGTTTAATGTTTGTTTAATTCTGCCATGCAGAATTAACCCCAGCAGCCTGGTTCATGGCTTAAGCTGAGCCAAGATTTCTGCTTGTGACTTCTAACTTGTTGATATTGTTTTCCTCTCATCCATGTTTGACCCTTGGTGTTAAAACCTTATTTAAAGAAATGACATCTGAACCATATACCACTCTAGATTTCTGTATTAGAAAAATTGAAGTTCACTGTATGTTCTAGATTTGTGTCAGTGAGAGGGTCTGTATTTGACCTCTTTTTCCCTCTTATCTTCAGCAAATAGAGGCTTGTGAAGAGGAAGTTTATCATCAAGCACTTAGAGAGAACCCAAGTACAGTGCCTGAGAGGAGGGGTAGGGGGCATGGAGATGAAAGAGAAGCTGAGGATTTATTTATTTTTTAAAACAATTTTATTTATTTTTATCTTTTTTTATTAAGAAACTCCACAGCCAACATGGGGCTTGAACTCATGACCCCGAGATCAAGAGTTGCATGCTCTACCCACTGAGCCAGTCAGGTGCCCCTGAGAAGCTGAGGATTTAATTCCTTTCTAAGGGAAAGTGAGTCTGCATGGATGATAATATTAATTGTAAAAATAGCTTACATTTACTGAGTGCTTACTGTTTTTATTGAGGGCTTTATATTTTTGCATTGTCTCATTTAGTCAAGCTCATAGGGTAGATTATGAGTTATAAATTTCCATTTAGATGAAGAAATTGAGGCTTAGAGAGGTTAAATAACCTTCCCAAGATTGTACAAAGCAGGGTTGGGGTGTGGGTGGGCAGGATTTGAATCCGGGAGTCTGGCTGGAGTAAAATATATGTAATAGAATCTCTTCCTATAGTCATACATGGACAAACCTATTTGTAACTTGCCCACAATAATAATAATAATAATAACTTCAATGAACATTTATTGAGTACAAACTTTGTGGTAGGTACTGTAAGGCATATACGTGATTTCCTTTATTGTTCAATAGTCCTATTAGAAAAATATTTTTATTATCAAATCTATTTTACCTGTGAGGAACCCTGAGGCTTAGACAAAACTCATCTTCTTTGCCCAACCCTGTGGCTAGTGAGGAGAGAATTTGTGTGACCATATTATTTTTATTAACTATTTTACTATTATTTAGAAAAATATTTTTTATTAAGTTTTTATTTTAGTTCCAGTATAGTGAACAGACAGTGTTATATTAGTTTTGGGTGTACAATAGAGTGATTCAACAATTCTAAACATCCTTACTCAGTGCTCATCATGATAAGTGCACTCTTAATTACTTTCACGTATTTCACTCATCCCCCCAGTCATCTCCTCTCTGCTATGCTTTATTTTATTTTATTTTATTTTTTAAATAGGCTCCACGCCCAGTGTGGGGCCCAACACAGAGCTTGAACTCATGACCCTGAGATTAAGAGTTGGACGCTTAACTGACTGAGCCACCCAGGCACTCCTGATATGTTATTTTAAATGAGTACCCTCTTTTAAAGTTTTTTTTTTTTTCCAACAAGAACATTTTTTTTACTTGAAGCGTACTTCAGAATACATGGTTCTAAAAGATACATATAAAACATTCCATCCAAGAAAAATAGAATACATATTTTCTTCCAAGTACACACAGAAGAATCCCCTGGTTAAATCACATAAAAAGAGACATAAGAAATATTATGAATTTAAGAAGACTAAAATCATACCAAATATATTTTCCAACTGTAGTGGTACAAAACTAAAGATCAACAATAAAACCAAGTTGGAAAATCTACAATGTAAATATTAAATATTTAATATATAAATATTAACACACTACTGCACAAGCAATGGGCCAAATAAGAAACAGCAAATCAAAATATGTCTCAAAACAAAAGAAAAAAGAAAGCCAATATTACAAAACCTATGGGAATGCAGCAAAGGCAGGTGTTCAAGTGAAATTTATGCTATAAATGCTTGTATTAGGGAAAAAAAAGTTCAAATAAACAACTTAATATTACACCATAAGGGACTAGAAATTTTTTAGTAGAGGCAGGAAATAACAAACAAAAATCAGAATTAAATAAAATAGAGACCAGATTAAACAATAACGTAACATTGAAAGTTATGACCAGTTTTTCCAAAAAATATTGTTATTAGCTAACAATTATTGTGCACTAAGGCCTGGGCACTATTTTCAGCACTTCACACTTATTAACTCATTTAATCTCTATTTTCCAGGTAAGGAAACTGAGGCACAGAGTGGTTAAGGTCACCACACTATTTTTGGCTATGGAGAAACCCAGGTGCTTTGGCTATGTTGTCTGTGTATGTAATAAACATGCACATGGCCACACACCCTGTTTTTAATTGTTGTTTTGTTTTTTTTTGTTTGTTTTTTGCCACTTTTATGCCTTACTTCTTAGTGCAGAGAATCACTTAGGACTATTGAAATCCATTCCAGTATGAAATCAACCCACATCAAAGGAGGTTATGTGGATAAAAAAGATTGCTTGATTTTTGACTTGAGAGGAACTGAATTAAAATATTTTTTTGAGTGTTTGTTTTCCCTTTGAAGAATTTTGAATCAGATCACACTTAGGAAAGACCCACTTAGGTTGTCAGATGTGGAATTAATTTCTTTGTGAAGATGTTATTTGTATTTGAGCCTAAGGCCATCATTCTGACTGGGTGGGGAATGCCAAGCAGTTTTCCCTCTTGACTGTTCTCCCTTTTCTCCTGTTCATCACCGTCCCCCTGGATAACTCTACTGGGCAGCTAGAGTGATCCTTTAAAAAGTAAATCAGATTATGGCAGTTGCCTGTCTAAATAAATCTTTTGGTGGCTTTCCATTTCACTTGGGACAAAATCTAAATTCCTTCCCATGGCTCACAATGCTCATGATCTCACTTTTGCTTATTTGAGAAATCATCTCCTGTACCTTAGTCCCCTGCTCATTTTCATTCCATCCAGTTCTTGGACCCTGTCAAGTTCCTTTCTGCTTCAGAGCTTTTGGGCTGAGATTCCCCTGCCTTCCAACTTTGTCCCCAGGTTCCTTTTGATGTTATCTTTTCCCCTCTTCTGTGTCCCAAATTATTAAATGCATTGCCTCAGGCAGGCCTTTTGTTGATTATGCCAGTAAAATATAATTCTTCCTGGGCAGCTGGGTGGCTCAGCCGGTTAAGCATTTGCCTTTGGCTCAGGTCATGATCCCAGGGTCCTGGGATGGAGTCCAGTAGGGCTCCCTGCTCAGCGGGGAGTCTGCTTTTCCCTGTCCCTCTGCCCCCTCCCCTGCTCATGCGCACTCTCTCTCTCATGCACGAGCGTGCTGTATCTCTCAAATAAAGTCTTTAAAAATATATATATATATAATTCTTCCTGATATTCCCTATTAAGCTTCCCTGTTAATTGTATGCATAGCACTTTCTTAATATATGAATTCATGTGTATTTGTTTACTAGTCAAAGATTGAAAGGGCAGGGATCATGATTATTATATTCATCAGTAGGTATCTAGCATCTAGCGCAGTGCATCCAACAAACGAATGGTTGAATGAATTAAATGTCTGGCAAAAAAAAAGAGAAAAAAGCATGTGCAAAGGTACGGTGGCATGAGGCATGAAGCAGCAGGTTATTCTGGGGAGTAGTGAAAGTTGTGGGGGCGCCTGAGTGGCACAGTTGGTTGAGTGTCCGACTCTTGGTTTTGGCTCAGGTCACGGTCTCAGGGTCTTGGGATGGAGCCCTGTGTCAGGCTCTGTGCTCAGCAGGGAGTCTGCTTGAGATTCTCTCTCTCCTTCTCCCACTACCCTTCCCCCCTTTCTTTCTCAGATAAATAAATAAATCTTAAAAAAGAAAAAAGTGTCACTGGACTGGTTTTGGGAGCTGGAGGAGATGATATATATGGGGTTAGATCTTGAAGGATTATGTGGATCCTGCCAAGGAGTAGGAACTTTATCCTCTGGAAATGAGAAAACACTAAATGGGTTTTAAACAGATTATTAAATGCAGTTGAGGTATTGAGTCAGAGAGAACATTCTATTGTCTCATTGTCTTTTAGAGTACTCAAGAGTTCTTAGGTTGACTCTCATTATTGTCCTTTGTATTTGGAAATTATGTGTCCCAATTATGATTTTGCTACAAGGATTGCACAGGCAGAATTTCAAACAGAATGCTGGAAATTAAAATATACCAAAGATGTAAGTGTACTTCTTTATGGCATAGCTTGGTGTTCTATCAAATGTGGATGAGCCAATGATAAAATAAAACTAAGCATTTTATACAAATAAGTTATTAGTTGTTCAGGTTGTTCACCTTTCTGTATAATGAAGAGAATCTTAAATTTGGACATTATCTCTTGAGTCATTTAGGTGATACGTGGCAGACTTAGGCTCTGTTTAGTAGAGCTGATTTTATATTCACTTGATAGTATTGCTTTGAAGGAGGATGCTGTGTAGTTCTGCCCTGTGGACCAATACAGTGACTGTCTTGGGACCCTGACTTTGCACAGCTACTATATATTGAGCATCTACTATGTGGCAGGCACTGAACTAGTCATCTTACATTGCATGTGGGTAAAACTTTAGAGCATCTGTTTATGGTAGATGTATTCCCATTGTACAGATGAAGAAACAGGTTCAGGGAAGTTAAGTACAATAGTCTCCCCTTACCCACAGTGTTGCTTTCCATGGTTTCAGTTATCCATGGTCAACTGTGGTCTGGAAGCAGATGCTCCTCCTTCTGACATATCATCAGAAGGTTAATAATAGCCTACTGCTGCATCACCGTGCCTACATCATTGACCTCACTTCAACTCCTTATGTAGTAGGCATTTCATCTCCTCTCATCACAAGAAGGGTGAGTACAGGACAAGAAATTCTGAGAGAGAGACTACATGCACATACATTTTATTACAGTGTATTGTTATAATTATTCTATTTTGTTATTAGCTATTGTTGATAATCTCTTACTGTGCCTAATTTATGAATTAAACTTTATCATAGGTATGTATGTGTAGGAAAAAAACATAGTGTATGTGTTCAGCACTATCCATGGTTTCAGGCATCCACTGCGGGTCTTGGAGTGTATCCCCTGTGGATAAGGGGGGACTAATGTAATTCTCCCAAGTGAATGTGGAGCCAGGGGATTAAATTCAGATCTGTCTGAGTCAAAATGCCCCACTTTTATTTTAACCCTCTGCTGTCCTACCTCTGTAGAGGAATCATATAGGACTATTGAGATGAACTAAACATAACTGTAATTTGAAGGAGCTTAGAGAAATAATTTTAATCTGAGTTAAACTGAATATTAAAAAATTAAGGAATTCTAAGAATACTTTTTTTAGTGGGGGAGGGGGAGAGAGAGAGAGGGAGAAAGAGAATCTTAAGCTCCATGCCCAGCATGTGAGCCTGAGGGGGCGGGGCAGGAAGGACGGGGGAGGTCGGGAGGGGCTCCATCTCACAACCCCAAGATCATGACCTGAGCTGAAATCAAGAGTCCGGTGTTTAACTGACTGAGCCTTCTAGGTGCCCCTAAGAACGCTTTTTTAATTTGAAGAACTTTTAAACTAGTTTACACTTAGGCAGACATTTTATTCAACCTGTTCAGTTCGATTCAGCCCTAGTAAGTTAAGTCTCACTGATGAGCGGGTACCTGAACAGAATCTTGATGGATGGGCGTGAACATTGGGGCACCTGGGCTGCATACAGGTCTCCCCCGCCCAACAGCCTCCTCTTCACTCGCCATTCTGGAATCTGTTCTCGGCACAGCAGCCAGAAGCAACTTTTAAAAATGTATGTAAGTTGATCTCATTCCCTTGCCTAACTGGTCATATTCTGGGCAAAAAAAAAAAAAAATTGCAAATAATTTGCAAATCATAAGGGGTTAATATCCAAAATATATGAAGAACTCCCATAATTCAATAGCAAAGAAAAACAATCAAATTAGAAAATGGGCAAAGTCTCTGAGGAGACATTTTCCCAAAGAAGACATACACATGGCCAGTAGGTACTCAACATCGCCAATCATGAGAGAAATGTAAATCAAAAGCACAGTGAGATCTCACCTCATACCTGTCAGAATGGCTATTATCGAAAAGATAAGAAATAACAAGTGTTGGCGAGGATGTGGTGAAAAGGGAACCGATGTGAACTGTTGGTGGGAATGCAAACTGGTGCAGCCACTGCAGAAAACAGGATGGAGGTTCCTCAAAAATTTAAAAATAGAACCACCGAATAATCTAATAGTTCCACTTCTGGGTGTTTATCCATAAAAATAAAACACTAACTCGAAAAGAAATCTGCACTCTCACTTCATTGCAGCATTATTTATAATGGCTAAGACATGGAAGTAACCTACGTGTCCATCAGTGGATGAATGGATAAAAAACATGTGATGTAGATCCTTACAGATATGTATGTGTGCACATACACATGCACACGCATGCACACACACAGGAATATTATTCAACCATAAAAAAGGAAACCCTGCCATTTGCACTTGAGGGCATTATGCTAAGTGAAATAAGTCAGAGAGAGCAAAATACATACTACATGGTCTCACTTATATGGTCTCACTTATATATGGACTCTAAAACTAAACAAAACAAAAAGGAACTCATAGATACAAAGAGAACAGATTGTCAGAGTGGAGGGTTTTGGGGGGGTGAAACGGGTGAAGGGGGTCAAAAGGTATAAACTTCCAGTTATAAAATGAATGAGTCCTGGGGATGTCATGGCCAGCATGGTGACTAGTTAGTAATACTGTACTGCATGTTTGAAAGTTGCTAAGAGAGTAGATCTTAAAAGTTCTCATCACAAGAAAAAAACTTGTAACTTTGTGTGGTGATGGATTTTAGTTAGTATCCACTTATTGTGATCATTTTTGCAATATATACAGATATCAAATCATTATGTTGTATACCTGAACCTTATATAATGTTGTATATTAATTATATCTCAATAAAAATGCATATGAGATGATCTTGTTCCCTTGCCTAACTGGTCAGTGGCTTCCCTTTCATTTGAAAGAAATTATGTTTTTATCATGATTCCACAGGCTGCATTACCTGTTCCTGCCTCCCTCCCCAGCCTCCAAGGCACTTAACCTTACTATCTCTGTCTTGGCTACTCTGAGATTTTTTTCAGGTCCTGGACCTGAAACATAACATTTGTGGGGATTGGTGGGTAGTTCCGTGTGGCTCAAGCTTAAGCTGGACAGAGGGGACTGGTGGGAGGTTAGGTAGCTTAAGCAGTTTGGACTTGACCTTGTCCAAAGAACACCTTTGGAACATTTTGGTTGATCGAATACCTTTGAGACATTTTATGCAGAAGACTAAATGTGCTGGAGCCATTGAGCTGGAGATAGAATATCCTATTGTCCTACTGACTTGTCAGAGTGTTCAGAGTCCTTGGGTTGGGTCTGGTTATCGTTCTTTGTATTAGAAATGACTTGTTCCAATTATGGCAGCCGTAATGATTACACAGGCAGAATTTTTATCAGAAAGGTGTAAGTTAAAACATGGCAATGCCACTTCTCTCCCTGGGTGTGCTACATTCAGTCGCATTTAAGGAGTGTGTTCCTTGAAGTCAAAGAGCTGGGCTGGGGTCTTGGACTGGCCCCAGACCACAGTCTATGTGACTGCTTTAGTGAGATTGTTATTTCTAAAATACTTAAAATTTGGATGAGCAAATATATCAATCCGTTTGAAAGTGCTAATAAAAGTAAAATATTCTTGGCAAATAAAGCTAATAATGTAGGTGTTTGAATTTCATTTAATTAGGGCAATCCTAAATTTAGAAGTAATCTTTAGAGCCCGTAGATCATTAATGGGACAGTTCTGACATGAATGAACAGTTCATGTTTGTAATCTGAAACTGTAATTTTGGGGGTGTGAGATACTTCTGGCCCACTGCCTATTAAGCACCTGCTCTTTCCTCTCCTTGAGGTGGGGCGTGGCCCCATTCTACTGCCCTGAGGCAGCTGTTTAATGAGCAGTACTAAGCTCCAAACCTCAAGCTAAGCACCACGTGTATATATGGCCGCTAATGTTTCTACCAGCCTATGTCGGTTTTGTATGCCCTCTGTGAGTTTACATTATTAATGAGGAAATGCAGGTTTAGTAAATCCTTAGAAGTTAAGGGTTTAGAGAAGTTAATTCAAAGAGCTAGTGGACCTAGGGCCAGGGAGTCCAACTCAGTTCTCACTGATTCCCCAAATCCATGCTTTTAACCCCAGCCCTGTCTTAGACATAAGGCTGCCCTATAGGTAGACCAGAATGGTACGTAGGAATGGAGAAATTGATCTCCTTTCCTGTAGACCTCAAATAAGAAACCCATTTTGTGGCCCTTTTTTCTGAAACCCATCTTTCTGTCTTGGGTTTATTCCTCTAATTAGAAATATACTTTGTTTTGCGTAATAGATTTTTTTTTTTTAAAGATTTTATTTATTTGAGAGGAGAGAGAGAGAGAGAGAGTGCCTGTGAGAGTGCAGGAGAGAGCACTGGGGGTGGGGATGTGAAGGGGCAGAAGGAGAGGGAGAAGCAGACCCCCCCCCCCCCCCGCTGAGCAGGGATCTGGCCACAGGGCTTGATTCCAGGACTCTGAGATCATGACCTGAGCCTAAGGCAGACGCTTAACTGACTGAGACTCCCAGGTGCCCCCCTAACAGATTTTTTAAAATAATAAGTAGTATAGACATCAGTCTTTTGTAAACTCAATCAGGATTAAGTAAGGAGGTTTTCTATAATAATAATGGCAAAGCAAACAATTTTTGTTATGTACCAGGTGCTCTTACAAGCGTTTTTATTTATTTATTATTATTATTTTTTAAAGATTTTATTTATTTATTTGACAAAGAGAGACACAGCGAGAGAGGGAACACAAGCAGGGGGAGTGCGAGAGGGAGAAGCAGGCTTCCCGCCGAGCAGGGAGCCCGATGCGGGGCTTGATCCCAGGACCCTGGGATCATGACCTGAGCCGAAGGCAGACGCTTAACCGACTGAGCCACCCAGGCGCCCCTTACAAGCGTTTTTAAAGTGAGAGTTTCAAGTCTGATCCTCATAACAGCGCTGTGATATGGATGCTCTTATTGTGTCAATTTAAAAGAGGAGGAAATGGAGATGCAGAGAGGCTAGATGAAGGGGTGGCTTCCTGGCATGTGACATGTGTGATCGCAGGACTGACTGCATGCTTAGAGGACCTCACGCTTGATTTAATGTTCTGCGCTTGCTGTCGAAAAATTCTTCATAATTTTGAATAAGGGGTCCTGCTTTTTTTTTGCCCAGGGTCCCCCAAATTATGTAGCTGGTCCTGCCTTGGTGAGTTGCCTAACGTCACTCAGCTGTGAGCGGCAGATTGGGATTCAAACCCAGACTGCCTGGCCTTAAGCTTACACCCTTTCATTTATGTTCTCTGGCTCCCCATATCCCATATTCTTAAAGCAAGCTCCCTCCTCCTTCTTTTCCTTTGGACCTGTCTTTAGAGACAGGTGGCTTAACTCTTCGGATTTGAGATTTGTTTGTTGGGCCCCGTATCTGATACATACAATTTCCCAATTTGGTTTGTAGGAGAGCAGTAGGGAAGATTTGAAGATATGGCAAGAGCTGCATTTCCTTGCTATAATGAGAGAACTGTAGCCTAAAAATAAATGAGAATAAAGTGGAAATACTGTAACGTATTTGTTTTGCACAACTTCACTAGAAAAACTAGATGAAGACAGCTCCAGTGCCTTTGGAAGGGAGGCAGTCCCTCAGCACTGCCTGTCTGCATGCGGTGCTCTGTGGATTGGCAGCGCTTAATTACCACATACAGTTTTATGGACTGTTTTATGAGAAGCTGCCTTTTAGCCTTGCATGGATTGCTGTAAAGGGAAATATAGAAAGACAGGAGAGGATTTCCATCACGTTGGCAAAAATCGTCCCTCCACGGTCTGTGGTTATAACCGGAGACCACCCAGGATCCATCTCTCAGCCTTTCCTGAGAACTTTCTGTGGAGAGGTGGAGGCTCGCAGTACACCAGAGCTCAGAGGTGGAAGGAGTAGGACACAGGTGTAGTCACCACAGGGCACCCAGGGCCTTAACAGAGGCATGTGTTAGCCACGGAAGCCCCAGAAGAGCATCTGACAACATTAAGCGGAGTCTAGGAAGTTCAGGGGAATTATCTAGGTGGAGAGACGAGAAAGAGTGTCCACGTTGGAGGGAATAGTGAGAACACAGGCGAGGAGGCAAGGGAAGTTGTGGTCAGGGTGAACTGCAAGTACATGGTCCTGGCCAAAGTGTTGGACATGATATTGGAGAGGTAGGTGGGGACCAGGTACTGCTGAACTTTGTGTGCTATCTCAGGGAGTGTAGGTTTATAGCCCAAGGTATTAAGGATGATGAGGATGCTGATAGCTAACATTGATGAGGACTTCTCTGTAAGTTGTAAATATCCCCGTGGTCCCTGGTCACACATATACCTGTTAGAGTGACATGACGTGCACACTCGGTCATCATTGTCGGTGGATGAGACGACTGAGGACTTCGGAGTCCGCTGGGGTCCTCACGCTACCATTTGCAGCAGGATCTGGGGGCAGGCAGTGAAGCATTTTGAACCTTCGTTTCCCTGTTTCTGAACTGGGCATAATAATCATATCTGCTCCCCTGTTTGTTGTCAGGAACAATATGAAGTAAGACCATATACTTTGTATAAATAATATTTGTTTAAATTGTCTTTAGTGTAAGAAAGTTTATGTACTACGTGTACTCTACTCTTTTTTTTTTTTTTTAATTATTCGTGGCAACTTTATACATCATTTCAAAGCTAGGGAATTCTCTGCAGACTCTGGTTAATTAGTTGCCTTTTAGGAAGCCTGGGTGATTCATTGCCAGAATGGAAGATGGGGAGTGAGGACAGTTTTCTTCAGGCAGTGGGTCAGACTTCTCAAGGATGTGGGATCTTGGACACATCACTTAACCTGTCTGAGCCACACCTTCCTCCTGGAAGATGAAGACAAAGCTGACAAAGCTGCCAACTTGTAGGGACTATTGTCAAGAAGATGTAATTATATATATATATATATATATATATATATATATATATATATATATAT